>NC_064928.1:263005050-263310128 GCF_023897955.1 Schistocerca gregaria
ATCTTAAGGTCCTAGCTCATGTCCAAGGCACCAAAGCCAGCTAAAAAGTCAATAATCAATACCTAAAACTTGAATTGTACTACTTCTAACTGGCTATTACATCAACTTACAAGCTTCATCTGTGTTCTACTACGGTGCTTTTAGTTTCTCCGCATACCGCAGCACGCGACACAGTTTTGCAGACGATAAGTACAACCGTTTCAGAGAGAAGAGCGGCCAATGTGACGATCTGGCTTTAAGTAGATTCGATAACAAATGACGAAAACGGACGGATTTCTCAGGTTTTTACTACATATGAACAATTTTCACATTCTCCCGTGCAACTCGGCTGCTAGTCCTCCTTTCATGCAGAATCTTAAGGTCCTAGCTCATGTCCAAGGCACCAAAGCCAGCTAAAAGGTCCATATTCAATACCTATAACTTGAATTGTACTACTTCTTACTGGCTATTACATCAACTTAGAAGCTTGATCTGTGTTCTACTATGGTGCTTTTAGTGTCTCCTCACACCGCAGCACGCGACATAGCTTTGCAGACGATAAGTACAACCGTTTCAGAGAGAAGAGCGGCCAATGTGACGATCTGGCTTTAAGTCGATTCGATAACAAATGACGAAAACGGACGGATTTCTCAGGTTTTTACTACATATGAACACTTTTCACATTCTCCCGTGCAACTCGGCTGCTAGTCCTCCTTTCATGCAGAATCTTAAGGTCCTACCTCATGTCCAAGGCACCAAAGCCAGCTTAAAAGTCAATAATCGATTCCTAAAACTTGAATTGTACTAGTTCTTACTGGCTATTACATCAACTTAGATGCTTCATCTGTGTTCTACTATGGTGATTTTAGTGTCTCCACATACCGCTGCACGCGACATAGCTTTGCAGACGATATGTACAACCGTTTAAGAGAGAAGAGCGGCCAATGTGACGATCTGGCTTTAAGTCGATTCGATAACAAATGACGAAAACGAACGGATTTCTCAGGTTTTTACAACATATGAACACTTTTCACATTCTCCCGTGCAACTCGGCTGCTAGTCCTCCTTTCATGCAGAATGTCAAGGTCCTAGCTCATGGCCAAGGCACCAAAGCCAGTTAAAAAGTCAATAATCGATACCTAAAACTTGAATTGTACTACTTCTTACTGGCTATTAGATCAACTTAGAAGCTTCGTCTGTGTTCTACTATGGTGCTTTTAGTGTCTCCGCATACCGCAGCACGCGACATAGCTTTGCAGACGATAAGTACAACCGCTTCAGAGAGAAGAGCGGCCAATGTGACGATCTGGCTTTAAGTCGATTCGATTACAAATGACGAAAACGAAAACATTTCTCAGGTTTTTACTACATATGTACACTTTTCACATTCTCCCGTGCAACTCGGCTGCTAGTCCTCCATTCATGCAGAATCTTAAGGTCCTAGCTCATGTCCAAGGCACCAAAGCCAGCTAAAAAGTCAATAATCGATACCTAAAACTTGAATTGGACTACTTCTTACTGGCTATTCATCAACTTAGAAGCTTCATCTGTGTTCTACTACGATGCTTTTAGTTTCTCCGCATACCGCAGCACGCGACATAGTTTTGCAGACGATAAGCACAACCCGTTTCAGAGAGAAGAGCGGCCAATGCGACGATCTGGCTTTAAGTCGATTCGATAACAAATGACGAAAACGGACGTATTTCTCAGGTTTCTACTACATATGAACACTTTTCACATTCTCCCGTGCAACTCGGCTGCTAGTCCTCATTTTATGCAGAATCTTAAAGCCCTAGCTCATGTCCAAGGCACGAAAGCCAGCTAAAAAGTCAATAATCGATACCTAAATCTTGAATTGGACTACTTATTACTGGCTATTACATCAACTTAGAAGCTTGATCTGTGTTCTACTATGGTGCTTTTAGTGTCTCAGCATACCGCAGTACGCGACATAGCTTTGCAGACGATAAGTACAACCGTTTCAGAGAGAAGAGCGGCCAATGTGACGATCTGGCTTTAAGTCGATTCGATAACAAATGACGAAAAAGGACGGATTTCTCAGGTTATTACTACATATGAACACTTTTCACATTCTCCCGTGCAACTCGGCTGCTAGTCCTCCTTTCATGCAGAATCTTAAGGTCCTAGCTCATGTCCAAGGCACGAAAGCCAGCTAAAAGGTCCATATTCAATACCTATAACTTGAATTGTACTACTTCTTACTAGCTATTACATCAACTTAGAAGCTTGATCTGTGTTCTACTATGGTGCTTTTAGTGTCTCCTCACACCGCAGCACGCGACATAGCTTTGCAGACGATAAGTACAACCGTTTCAGAGAGAAGAGCGGCCAATGTGACGATCTGGCTTTATGTCGATTCGAAAACAAATGACGAAAACGGACGGATTTCTCAGGTTTTTACTACATATGAACATTTTTCACATTCTCCCGTGCAACTCGGCTGCTAGTCCTCCTTTCATGCAGAATCTTAAGGTCCTAGCTCATGTCCAAGGCACCAAAGCCAGCTTAAAAGTCAATAATCGATTTCTAAAACTTGAATTGTACTACTTTTTACTGGCTATTACATCAACTTAGATGCTTCATCTGTGTTCTACTACGGTGATTTTAGTGTCTCCACATACCGCTGCACGCGACATAGCTTTGCAGACGATAAGTACAACCGTTTCAGAGAGAAGAGCGGCCAATGTGACGATCTGGCTTTAAGTCGATTCGATAACAAATGACGAAAACGGACGAATTTCTCAGGTTTTTATTACATATGAACACTTTTCACATTCTCCCGTGCAACTCGGCTGCTAGTCCTCCTTTCATGCAGAATGTCAAGGTCCTAGCTCATGGCCAAGGCACCAAAGCCAGTTAAAAAGTCAATAATCGATACCTAAAACTTGAATTGTACTACATCTTACTGGCTATTAGATCAACTTAGAAGCATCGTCTGTGTTCTACTATGGTGCTTTTAGTGTCTCCGCATACCGCAGCACGCGACATAGCTTTGCAGACGATAAGTACAACCGCTTCAGAGAGAAGAGCGGCCAATGTGACGATCTGGCTTTAAGTCGATTCGATAACAAATGACCAAAACGGACGGATTTCTCAGGTTTTTACTACATATGAACACTTTTCACATTCTCCCATGCAACTCTGCTGCTAGTCCTCCTTTTATGCAGAATCTTAAAGTCCTAGCTCATGTCCAAGGCACGAAAGCCAGCTAAAAGGTCAATATTCAATACCTAAAACTTGAATTGTACTACTTCTTACTGGCTATTACATCAACTTACAAGCTTAATCTGTGTTCTACTATGGTGCTTTTAGTGTCTCAGCATACCGCAGTACGCGACATAGCTTTGCACACGATAAGTACAACCGTTTCAGAGAGAAGAGCGGCCAATGTGACGATCTGGCTTTAAGTCGATTCGATAACAAATGACGAAAACGAACGGATTTCTCAGGTTTTTACTACATATGAACACTTTTCACATTCTCCCGTGCAACTCGGCTGCTAGTCCTCCATTCATGCAGAATCTTAAGGTCCTAGCTCATGTCCAAGGCACCAAGGCCAGCTAAAAAGTCAATAATCAATACCTAAAACTTGAATTGTACTACTTCTTACTGGCTATTACATCAACTTACAAGCTTCATCTGTGTTCTACTACGGTGCTTTTAGTTTCTTCGCATACCGCAGCACGCGACATAGTTTTGTAGACGATAAGCACAACCGTTTCAGAGAGAAGACCGCCCAATGTGACGATGTGGCTTTAAGTCGATTCGATAACAAATGACGAAAACGGACGGATTTCTCAGGTTTTTACTACATATGAACACTTTTCACATTCTCCCGTGCAACTCGGCTGCTAGTCCTCCTTTTATGCAGAATCTTAAAGCCCTACCTCATGTCCAAGGCACGAAAGCCAGCTAAAAAGTCAATAATCGATACCTAAATCTTGAATTGGACTACTTATTACTGGCTATTACATCAACTTAGAAGCTTCATCTGTGTTCTACTATGGTGCTTTTCCTGTTTCCGCCTACGGCAACACGCGACATAGCTTTGCAGACGATAAGTACAACCGTTTCAGAGAGAAGAGCGGCCAATGTGACGATCTGGCTTTAAGTCGATTCGAAAACAAATGACGAAAAAGGACGGATTTCTCAGGTTATTACTACATATGAACACTTTTCACATTCTCCTGTGCAACTCGGCTTCTAGTCCTCCTTTCATGCAGAATCTTAAGGTCCTAGCTCATGTCCAAGGCACCAAAGCCAGCTAAAAGGTCCATATTCAATACCTATAACTTGAATTGTACTACTTCTTACTGGCTATTACATCAACTTAGAAGCTTGATCTGTGTTCAACTATGGTGCTTTTAGTGTCTCCGCATACCGCAGCACGCGACATAGCTTTGCAGACGATAAGTACAACCGTTTCAGAGAGAAGAGCTGCCAATGTGACGATCTGGCTTTAAGTCGATTGAATAACAAATGACGAAAACTGACGGATGTCTCAGGTTTTTACTACATGTGAACACTTTTCACATTCTCCTGTGCAACTGGGCTGCTAGTCCTCCTTTTATGCAGAATCTTTAAGTCCTAGCTCATGTCCAAGGCACCAAAGCCAGCTAAAAAGTCAATAATCGATACCTAAAACTTGAATTGGACTACTTCTTACTGGCTATTACATCCACTTAGAAGCTTCATCTGTGTTCTACGACGGTGCTTTTAGTTTCTTCGCATACCGCAGCACGCGACATAGTTTTGTAGACGATAAGCACAACCGTTTCAGAGAGAAGAGCGCCCAATGTGACGATGTGGCTTTAAGTCGATTCGATAACAAATGACGAAAACGGACGGATTTCTCAGGTTTTTACTACATATGAACACTTTTCACATTCTCCCGTGCAACTCGGCTTCTAGTCCACCTTTCATTCAGAATCTTAACGTCCTAGCTCATGTCCAAGGTACCGAAGCCAGCTAAAAAGTCAATAATCGATACCTAAAACTTGAATTGTTCTACTTCTTACTGGCTATTGCATCAACTTAGAAGCTTCATCTGAGTTCTATTATGGTGATTTTAGTGTCTCCGCATACCGCAGCACGCGACATAGCTTTGCAGACTATAAGTACAACCGTTTCAGAGAGAAGAGCGGCCAATGTGACGATCTGGCTTTAAGTCGATTGATAACAAATGACGAAAACCGACGGATGTCTCAGGTTCTTACTACATGTGAACACTTTTGACATTCTCCTGTGCAACTGGGCTGCTAGTCCTCCTTTTATGCAGAATCTTAAAGTCCTAGCTCATTTCCAAGGCACCAAAGCCAGCTAAAAAGTCAATAATCGATACCTAAAACTTGAATTGGACTACTTCTTACTGGCTATTACATCAACTTAGAAGCTTCATCTGTGTTCTACTACGATGCTTTTAGTTTCTCCGCATACCGCAGCACGCGACATAGTTTTGCAGACGATAAGCACAACCCGTTTCAGAGAGAAGAGCGGCCAATGTGACGATCTGGCTTTAAGTCGATTCGATAACAAATGACGAAAACGGACGTATTTCTCAGGTTTCTACTACATATGAACACTTTTCACATTCTCCCGTGCAACTCGGCTGCTAGTCCTCCTTTTATGCAGAATCTTAAAGCCCTAGCTCATGTCCAAGGCACGAAAGCCAGCTAAAAAGTCAATAATCGATACCTAAATCTTGAATTGGACTACTTATTACTGGCTATTACATCAACTTAGAAGCTTCATCTGTGTTCTACTATGGTGCTTTTCCTGTTTCCGCCTACGGCAACACGCGACATAGCTTTGCAGACGATAAGTACAACCGTTTCAGAGAGAAGAGCGGCCAATGTGACGATCTGGCTTTAAGTCGATTCGATAACAAATGACGAAAAAGGACGGATTTCTCAGGTTATTACTACATATGAACTCTTTTCACATTCTCCCGTGCAACTCGGCTGCTAGTCCTCCTTTCATGCAGAATCTTAAGGTCGTAGCTCATGTCCAAGGCACCAAAGCCAGCTGAAAGGTCCATATTCAATACCTATAACTTGAATTGTACTACTTCTTACTGGCTATTACATCAACTTAGAAGCTTGATCTGTGTTCTACTATGGTGCTTTTAGTGTCTCCTCACACCGCAGCACGCGACATAGCTTTGCAGACGATAAGTACAACCGTTTCAGAGAGAAGAGCGGCCAATGTGACGATCTGGCTTTATGTCGATTCGATAGCAAATGACGAAAACGGACGGATTTCTCAGGTTTTTACTACATATGAACATTTTTCACATTCTCCCGTGCAACTCGGCTGCTAGTCCTCCTTTCATGCAGAATCTTAAGGTCCTAGCTCATGTCCAAGGCACCAAAGCCAGCTTAAAAGTCAATAATCGATTCCTAAAACTTGAATTGTACTACTTCTTACTGGCTATTACATCAACTTAGATGCTTCGTCTGTGTTCTACTATGGTGACTTTAGTGTCTCCACATAGCGCTGCACGCGACATAGCTGTGCAGACGATATGTACAACCGTTTCAGAGAGAAGAGCGGCCAATGTGACGATCTGGCTTTAAGTCGATTCGATAACAAATGACGAAAACGGACGGATTTCTCAGGTTTTTACTACATATGAACACTTTTCACATTCTCACGTGCAACTCGGCTGCTAGTCCTCCTTTCATGCAGAATTTTAAGGTCCTAGCTCATGTCCAAGGTACCGAAGCCAGCTAAAAAGTCAATAATCGATACCTAAAACTTGAATTGTTCTACTTCTTACTGGCTATTGCATCAACGTAGAAGCTTCATCTGTGTTCTACTATGGTGATTTTAGTGTCTCCGCATACCGCAGCACGCGACATAGCTTTGCAGACGATAAGTACAACCGTTTCAGAGAGAAGAGCGGCCAATGTGACGATCTGGCTTTAAGTCGATTCGATAACAAATGACGAAAACGGACGAATTTCTCAGGTTTTTACTACATATGAACACTTTTCACATTCTCCCGTGCAACTCGGCTGCTAGTCCTCCATTCATGCAGAATCTTAAGGTCCTAGCTCATGTCCAAGGCACCAAAGCCAGCTAAAAAGTCAATAATCAATACCTAAAACTTGAATTGTACTACTTCTAACTGGCTATTACATCAACTTACAAGCTTCATCTGTGTTCTACTACGGTGCTTTTAGTTTCTCCGCATACCGCAGCACGCGACACAGTTTTGCAGACGATAAGTACAACCGTTTCAGAGAGAAGAGCGGCCAATGTGACGATCTGGCTTTAAGTAGATTCGATAACAAATGACGAAAACGGACGGATTTCTCAGGTTTTTACTACATATGAACAATTTTCACATTCTCCCGTGCAACTCGGCTGCTAGTCCTCCTTTCATGCAGAATCTTAAGGTCCTAGCTCATGTCCAAGGCACCAAAGCCAGCTAAAAGGTCCATATTCAATACCTATAACTTGAATTGTACTACTTCTTACTGGCTATTACATCAACTTAGAAGCTTGATCTGTGTTCTACTATGGTGCTTTTAGTGTCTCCTCACACCGCAGCACGCGACATAGCTTTGCAGACGATAAGTACAACCGTTTCAGAGAGAAGAGCGGCCAATGTGACGATCTGGCTTTAAGTCGATTCGATAACAAATGACGAAAACGGACGGATTTCTCAGGTTTTTACTACATATGAACACTTTTCACATTCTCCCGTGCAACTCGGCTGCTAGTCCTCCTTTCATGCAGAATCTTAAGGTCCTACCTCATGTCCAAGGCACCAAAGCCAGCTTAAAAGTCAATAATCGATTCCTAAAACTTGAATTGTACTAGTTCTTACTGGCTATTACATCAACTTAGATGCTTCATCTGTGTTCTACTATGGTGATTTTAGTGTCTCCACATACCGCTGCACGCGACATAGCTTTGCAGACGATATGTACAACCGTTTAAGAGAGAAGAGCGGCCAATGTGACGATCTGGCTTTAAGTCGATTCGATAACAAATGACGAAAACGAACGGATTTCTCAGGTTTTTACAACATATGAACACTTTTCACATTCTCCCGTGCAACTCGGCTGCTAGTCCTCCTTTCATGCAGAATGTCAAGGTCCTAGCTCATGGCCAAGGCACCAAAGCCAGTTAAAAAGTCAATAATCGATACCTAAAACTTGAATTGTACTACTTCTTACTGGCTATTAGATCAACTTAGAAGCTTCGTCTGTGTTCTACTATGGTGCTTTTAGTGTCTCCGCATACCGCAGCACGCGACATAGCTTTGCAGACGATAAGTACAACCGCTTCAGAGAGAAGAGCGGCCAATGTGACGATCTGGCTTTAAGTCGATTCGATTACAAATGACGAAAACGAAAACATTTCTCAGGTTTTTACTACATATGTACACTTTTCACATTCTCCCGTGCAACTCGGCTGCTAGTCCTCCATTCATGCAGAATCTTAAGGTCCTAGCTCATGTCCAAGGCACCAAAGCCAGCTAAAAAGTCAATAATCGATACCTAAAACTTGAATTGGACTACTTCTTACTGGCTATTCATCAACTTAGAAGCTTCATCTGTGTTCTACTACGATGCTTTTAGTTTCTCCGCATACCGCAGCACGCGACATAGTTTTGCAGACGATAAGCACAACCCGTTTCAGAGAGAAGAGCGGCCAATGCGACGATCTGGCTTTAAGTCGATTCGATAACAAATGACGAAAACGGACGTATTTCTCAGGTTTCTACTACATATGAACACTTTTCACATTCTCCCGTGCAACTCGGCTGCTAGTCCTCATTTTATGCAGAATCTTAAAGCCCTAGCTCATGTCCAAGGCACGAAAGCCAGCTAAAAAGTCAATAATCGATACCTAAATCTTGAATTGGACTACTTATTACTGGCTATTACATCAACTTAGAAGCTTGTTCTGTGTTCTACTATGGTGCTTTTAGTGTCTCAGCATACCGCAGTACGCGACATAGCTTTGCAGACGATAAGTACAACCGTTTCAGAGAGAAGAGCGGCCAATGTGACGATCTGGCTTTAAGTCGATTCGATAACAAATGACGAAAAAGGACGGATTTCTCAGGTTATTACTACATATGAACACTTTTCACATTCTCCCGTGCAACTCGGCTGCTAGTCCTCCTTTCATGCAGAATCTTAAGGTCCTAGCTCATGTCCAAGGCACGAAAGCCAGCTAAAAGGTCCATATTCAATACCTATAACTTGAATTGTACTACTTCTTACTAGCTATTACATCAACTTAGAAGCTTGATCTGTGTTCTACTATGGTGCTTTTAGTGTCTCCTCACACCGCAGCACGCGACATAGCTTTGCAGACGATAAGTACAACCGTTTCAGAGAGAAGAGCGGCCAATGTGACGATCTGGCTTTATGTCGATTCGAAAACAAATGACGAAAACGGACGGATTTCTCAGGTTTTTACTACATATGAACATTTTTCACATTCTCCCGTGCAACTCGGCTGCTAGTCCTCCTTTCATGCAGAATCTTAAGGTCCTAGCTCATGTCCAAGGCACCAAAGCCAGCTTAAAAGTCAATAATCGATTCCTAAAACTTGAATTGTACTACTTTTTACTGGCTATTACAGCAACTTAGATGCTTCATCTGTGTTCTACTACGGTGATTTTAGTGTCTCCACATACCGCTGCACGCGACATAGCTTTGCAGACGATAAGTACAACCGTTTCAGAGAGAAGAGCGGCCAATGTGACGATCTGGCTTTAAGTCGATTCGATAACAAATGACGAAAACGGACGAATTTCTCAGGTTTTTATTACATATGAACACTTTTCACATTCTCCCGTGCAACTCGGCTGCTAGTCCTCCTTTCATGCAGAATGTCAAGGTCCTAGCTCATGGCCAAGGCACCAAAGCCAGTTAAAAAGTCAATAATCGATACCTAAAACTTGAATTGTACTACTTCTTACTGGCTATTAGATCAACTTAGAAGCATCGTCTGTGTTCTACTATGGTGCTTTTAGTGTCTCCGCATACCGCAGCACGCGACATAGCTTTGCAGACGATAAGTACAACCGCTTCAGAGAGAAGAGCGGCCAATGTGACGATCTGGCTTTAAGTCGATTCGATAACAAATGACCAAAACGGACGGATTTCTCAGGTTTTTACTACATATGAACACTTTTCACATTCTCCCATGCAACTCTGCTGCTAGTCCTCCTTTTATGCAGAATCTTAAAGTCCTAGCTCATGTCCAAGGCACGAAAGCCAGCTAAAAGGTCAATATTCAATACCTAAAACTTGAATTGTACTACTTCTTACTGGCTATTACATCAACTTACAAGCTTAATCTGTGTTCTACTATGGTGCTTTTAGTGTCTCAGCATACCGCAGTACGCGACATAGCTTTGCACACGATAAGTACAACCGTTTCAGAGAGAAGAGCGGCCAATGTGACGATCTGGCTTTAAGTCGATTCGATAACAAATGACGAAAACGAACGGATTTCTCAGGTTTTTACTACATATGAACACTTTTCACATTCTCCCGTGCAACTCGGCTGCTAGTCCTCCATTCATGCAGAATCTTAAGGTCCTAGCTCATGTCCAAGGCACCAAGGCCAGCTAAAAAGTCAATAATCAATACCTAAAACTTGAATTGTACTACTTCTTACTGGCTATTACATCAACTTACAAGCTTCATCTGTGTTCTACTACGGTGCTTTTAGTTTCTCCGCATACCGCAGCACGCGACACAGTTTTGCAGACGATAAGTACAACCGTTTCAGAGAGAAGAGCGGCCAATGTGACGATCTGGCTTTAAGTCGATTCGATAACAAATGACGAAAACGGACGGATTTCTCAGGTTTTTACTACATATGAACAATTTTCACATTCTCCCGTGCAACTCGGCTGCTAGTCCTCCTTTCATGCAGAATCTTAAGGTCCTAGCTCATGTCCAAGGCACCAAAGCCAGCTAAAAAGTCCATATTCAATACCTATAACTTGAATTGTACTACTTCTTACTGGCTATTACATCAACTTAGAAGCTTGATCTGTGTTCTACTATGGTGCTTTTAGTGTCTCCTCACACCGCAGCACGCGACATAGCTTTGCAGACGATAAGTACAACCGTTTCAGAGAGAAGAGCGGCCAATGTGACGATCTGGCTTTGTGTCGATTCGATAAGAAATGACGAAAACGGACGGATTTCTCAGGTTTTTACTACATATGAACACTTTTCACATTCTCCCGTGCAACTCGGCTGCTAGTCCTCCTTTCATGCAGAATGTCAAGGTCCTAGCTCATGGCCAAGGCACCAAAGCCAGTTAAAAAGTCAATAATCGATACCTAAAACTTGAATTGTACTACTTCTTACTGGCTATTAGATCAACTTAGAAACTTGATCTGTGTTCTACTATGGTGCTTTTAGTGTCTCAGCATACCGCAGTACGCGACATAGCTTTGCAGACGATAAGTACAACCGTTTCAGAGAGAAGAGCGGCCAATGTGACGATCTGGCTTTAAGTCGATTCGATAACAAATGACGAAAACGAACGGATTTCTCAGGTTTTTACTACATATGAACACTTTTCACATTCTCCCGTGCAACTCTGCTGCTAGTCCTCCTGTTATTCAGAATCTTAAAGTCCTAGCTCATGTCCAAGGCACGAAAGCCAGCTAAAAGGTCAATATTCAATACCTAAAACTTGAATTGTACTACTTCTTACTGGCTATTACATCAACTTAGAAACTTGATCTGTGTTCTACTATGGTGCTTTTAGTGTCTCAGCATACCGCAGTACGCGACATAGCTTTGCAGACGATAAGTACAACCGTTTCAGAGAGAAGAGCGGCCAATGTGACGATCTGGCTTTAAGTCGATTCGATAACAAATGACGAAAACGAACGGATTTCTCAGGTTTTTACTACATATGAACACTTTTCACATTCTCCCGTGCAACTCGGCTGCTAGTCCTTCATTCATGCAGAATCTTAAGGTCCTAGCTCACTTCCAAGGCACCAAAGCCAGCTAAAAAGTCAATAATCAGTACCTAAAACTTGAATTGTACTACTTCTTACTGGCTATTACATCAACTTACAAGCTTCATCTGTGTTCTACTACGGTGCTTTTAGTTTCTCCGCATACCGCAGCACGCGACACAGTTTTGCAGACGATAAGTACAACCGTTTCAGAGAGAAGAGCGGCCAATGTGACGATCTGGCTTTAAGTCGATTCAATAACAAATGACGAAAACGGACGGATTTCTCAGGTTTTTACTACATATGAACAATTTTCACATTCTCCCGTGGAACTCGGCTGCTAGCCCACCTTTCATGCAGAATCTTAAGGTCCTAGCTCATGTCCAATGCACCAAAGCTAGCTAAAAAGTCAATAATAGATACCTAAAACGTGAATTGTACTACATCTTACTGGATATTACATCAACTTAGAAGCTTCGTCTGTGTTCTACTATGGTGCTTGTAGTGTCTCCGCATACCGCAGCACGCGACATAGCTTTGCAGACGATAAGTACAACCGCTTCAGAGAGAAGAGCGGCCAATGTGACGATCTGGCTTTAAGTCGATTCGATAACAAATGACGAAAACGGACGGATTTCTCAGGTTTTTACTACATATGAACAATTTTCACATTCTCCCGTGGAACTCGGCTGCTAGTCCTCCTTTTATGCAGAATCTTAAAGTCCTAGCTCATTTCCAAGGCACCAAAGCCAGCTAAAAAGTCAATAATCGATACCTAAAACTTGAATTGGACTACTTCTTACTGGCTATTACATCAACTTAGAAGCTTCATCTGTGTTCTACTACGATGCTTTTAGTTTCTTCGCATACCGCAGCACGCGACATAGTTTTGCAGACGATAAGCACAACCCGTTTCAGAGAGAAGAGCGGCCAATGCGACGATCTGGCTTTAAGTCGATTCGATAACAAATGACGAAAACGGACGTATTTCTCAGGTTTCTACTACATATGAACACTTTTCACATTCTTCCGTGCAACTCGGCTGCTAGTCCTCATTTTATGCAGACTCTTAAAGCCCTAGCTCATGTCCAAGGCACGAAAGCCAGCTAAAAAGTCAATAACCGATTCCTAAAACTTGAATTGTACTACTTCTTACTGGCTATTACATCAACTTAGATGCTTCATCTGTGTTCTACTATGGTGATTTTAGTGTCTCCACATACCGCTGCACGCGACATAGCTGTGCAGACGATATGTACAACCGTTTCAGAGAGAAGAGCGGCCAATGTGACGATCTGGCTTTAAGTCGATTCGATAACAAATGACGAAAACGGACGGATTTCTCAGGTTTTTACTACATATGAACACTTTTCACATTCTCACGTGCAACTCGGCTGCTAGTCCTCCTTTCATGCAGAATGTCAAGGTCCTAGCTAATGGCCAAGGCACCAAAGCCAGTTAAAAAGTCAATAATCGATACCTAAAACTTGAATTGTACTACTTCTTACTGGCTATTACATCAACTTAGAAGCTTCGTCTGTGTTCTACTACGGTGCTTTTCCTGTTTCCGCCTACGGCAACACGTGACATAGCTTTGCAGACGATAAGTACAACCGTTTCAGAGAGAAGAGCGGCCAATGTGACGATCTGGCTTTAAGTCGATTCGATAACAAATGACGAAAACGGACGAATTTCTCAGGTTTTTATTACATATGAACACTTTTCACATTCTCCCGTGCAACTCGGCTGCTAGTCCTCCTTTCATGCAGAATGTCAAGGTCCTAGCTCATGGCCAAGGCACCAAAGCCAGTTAAAAAGTCAATAATCGATACCTAAAACTTGAATTGTACTACTTCTTACTGGCTATTAGATCAACTTAGAAGCTTCGTCTGTGTTCTACTATGGTGCTTTTAGTGTCTCCGCATACCGCAGCACGCGACATAGATTTGCAGACGATAAGTACAACCGCTTCAGAGAGAAGAGCGGCCAATGTGACGATCTGGCTTTAAGTCGATTCGATAACAAATGACGAAAACGGACGGATTTCTCAGGTTTTTACTACATATGAACACTTTTCACATTCTCCCATGCAACTCTGCTGCTAGTCCTCCTTTTATGCAGAATCTTAAAGTCCTAGCTCATGTCCAAGGCACGAAAGCCAGCTAAAAGGTCAATATTCAATACCTAAAACTTGAATTGTACTACTTCTTACTGGCTATTACATCAACTTAGAAGCTTGATCTGTGTTCTACTATGGTGCTTTTAGTGTCTCAGCATACCGCAGTACGCGACATAGCTTTGCACACGATAAGTACAACCGTTTCAGAGATAAGAGCGGCCAATGTGACGATCTGGCTTTAAGTCGATTCGATAACAAATGACGAAAACGAACGGATTTCTCAGGTTTTTACTACATATGAACACTTTTCACATTCTCCCGTGCAACTCGGCTGCTAGTCCTCCATTCATGCAGAATCTCAAGGTCCTAGCTCATGTCCAAGGCACCAAAGCCAGCTAAAAAGTCAATAATCAATACCTAAAACTTGAATTGTACTACTTCTTACTGGCTATTACATCAACTTACAAGCTTCATCTGTGTTCTACTACGGTGCTTTTAGTTTCTCCGCATACCGCAGCACGCGACACAGTTTTGCAGACGATAAGTACAACCGTTTCAGAGAGAAGAGCGGCCAATGTGACGATCTGGCTTTAAGTCGATTCAATAACAAATGACGAAAACGGACGGATTTCTCAGGTTTTTACTACATATGAACAATTTTCACATTCTCCCGTGCAACTCGGCTGCTAGTCCTCCTTTCATGAAGAATCTTAAGGTCCTAGCTCATGTCCAAGGCACCAAAGCCAGCTAAAAGGTCCATATTCAATACCTATAACTTGAATTGTACTACTTCTTACTGGCTATTACATCAACTTAGAAGCTTGATCTGTGTTCTACTATAATGCTTTTAGTGTCTCCTCACACCGCAGCACGCGACATAGCTTTGCAGACGATAAGTACAACCGTTTCAGAGATAAGAGCGGCCAATGTGACGATCTGGCTTTGTGTCGATTCGATAACAAATGACGAAAACGGACGGATTTCTCAGGTTTTTACTACATATGAACACTTTTCACATTCTCCCGTGCAACTCGGCTGCTAGTCCTCCTTTCATGCAGAATGTCAAGGTCCTAGCTCATGGCCAAGGCACCAAAGAAGTGTAAAAAGTCAATAATCGATACCTAAAACTTGAATTGTACTACTTCTTACTGGCTATTACATCAACTTAGAAGCTTCGTCTGTGTTCTACTACGGTGCTTTTCCTGTTTCAGCCTACGGCAACACGTGACATAGCTTTGCAGACGATAAGTACAACCGTTTCAGAGAGAAGAGCGGCCAATGTGACGATCTGGCTTTAAGTCGATTCGATAACAAATGACGAAAACGGACGGATTTCTCAGGTTTTTACTACATATGAACACTTTTCACATTCTCACGTGCAACTCGGCTGCTAGTCCTCCTTTCATGCAGAATCTTAAGGTCCTAGCTCATGTCCAAGGTACCGAAGCCAGCTAAAAAGTCAATAATCGATACCTAAAACTTGAATTGTTCTACTTCTTACTGGCTATTGCATCAACGTAGAAGCTTCATCTGTGTTCTACTATGGTGATTTTAGTGTCTCCGCATACCGCAGCACGCGACATAGCTTTGCAGACGATAAGTACAACCGTTTCAGAGAGAAGAGCGGCCAATGTGACGATCTGGCTTTAAGTCGATTCGATAACAAATGACGAAAACGGACGAATTTCTCAGGTTTTTATTACATATGAACACTTTTCACATTCTCCCGTGCAACTCGGCTGCTAGTCCTCCTTTCATGCAGAATGTCAAGGTCCTAGCTCATGGCCAAGGCACCAAAGCCAGTTAAAAAGTCAATAATCGATACCTAAAACTTGAATTGTACTACTTCTTACTGGCTATTAGATCAACTTAGAAGCTTCGTCTGTGTTCTACTATGGTGCTTTTAGTGTCTCCGCATACCGCAGCACGCGACATAGCTTTGCAGACGATAAGTACAACCGCTTCAGAGAGAAGAGCGGCCAATGTGACGATCTGGCTTTAAGTCGATTCGATAACAAATGACGAAAACGGACGGATTTCTCAGGTTTTTACTACATATGAACACTTTTCACATTCTCCCATGCAACTCTGCTGCTAGTCCTCCTTTTATGCAGAATCTTAAAGTCCTAGCTCATGTCCAAGGCACGAAAGCCAGCTAAAAGGTCAATATTCAATACCTAAAACTTGAATTGTACTACTTCTTACTGGCTATTACATCAACTTAGAAGCTTGATCTGTGTTCTACTATGGTGCTTTTAGTGTCTCAGCATACCGCAGTACGCGACATAGCTTTGCACACGATAAGTACAACCGTTTCAGAGATAAGAGCGGCCAATGTGACGATCTGGCTTTAAGTCGATTCGATAACAAATGAAGAAAACGAACGGATTTCTCAGGTTTTTACTACATATGAACACTTTTCACATTCTCCCGTGCAACTCGGCTGCTAGTCCTCCATTCATGCAGAATCTTAAGGTCCTAGCTCATGTCCAAGGCACCAAAGCCAGCTAAAAAGTCAATAATCAATACCTAAAACTTGAATTGTACAACTTCTTACTGGCTATTACATCAACTTACAAGCTTCATCTGTGTTCTACTTCGGTGCTTTTAGTTTCTCCGCATACCGCAGCACGCGACACAGTTTTGCAGATGATAAGTACAACCGTTTCAGAGAGAAGAGCGGCCAATGTGACGATCTGGCTTTAAGTCGATTCGATAAGAAATGACGAAAACGGACGGATTTCTCAGGTTTTTACTACATATGAACAATTTTCACATTCTCCCGTGCGACTCGGCTGCTAGTCCTCCTTTCATGAAGAATCTTAAGGTCCTAGCTCATGTCCAAGGCACCAAAGCCAGCTAAAAGGTCCATATTCAATACCTATAACTTGAATTGTACTACTTCTTACTGGCTATTACATCAACTTAGAAGCTTGATCTGTGTTCTACTATGGTGCTTTTAGTGTCTCCTCACACCGCAGCACGCGACATAGCTTTGCAGACGATAAGTACAACCGTTTCAGAGAGAAGAGCGGCCAATGTGACGATCTGGCTTTGTGTCGATTCGATAACAAATGACGAAAACGGACGGATGTCTCAGGTTTTTACTACATATGAACACTTTTCACAGTCTCCCGTGCAACTCGGCTGCTAGTCCTCCTTTCATGCAGAATGTCAAGGTCCTAGCTCATGGCCAAGGCACCAAAGCCAGTTAAAAAGTCAATAATCGATACCTAAAACTTGAATTGTACTACTTCTTACTGGCTATTACATCAACTTAGAAGCTTCGTCTGTGTTCTACTACGGTGCTTTTCCTGTTTCCGCCTACGGCAACACGTGACATAGCTTTGCAGACGATAAGTACAACCGTTTCAGAGAGAAGAGCGGCCAATGTGACGATCTGTCTTTAAGTCGATTCGATAACAAATGACGAAAACGGACGAATTTCTCAGGTTTTTACTACATATGAACACTTTTCACATTCTCCCGTGCAACTCGGCTGCTAGTCCTCCTTTCATGCAGAATGTCAAGGTCCTAGCTCATGGCCAAGGCACCAAAGCCAGTTAAAAAGTCAATAATCGATACCTAAAACTTGAATTGTACTACTTCTTACTGGCTATTACATCAACTTAGAAGCTTCGTCTGTGTTCTACTATGGTGCTTTTAGTGTCTCCGCATACCACAGCACGCGACATAGCTTTGCAGACGATAAGTACAACCGCTTCAGAGAGAAGAGCGGCCAATGTGACGATCTGGCTTTAAGTCGATTCGATAACAAATGACGAAAACGGACGGATTTCTCAGGTTTTTACTACATATGAACACTTTTCACATTCTCCCATGCAACTCTGCTGCTAGTCCTCCTTTTATGCAGAATCTTAAAATCCTAGCTCATGTCCAAGGCACGAAAGCCGGCTAAAAGGTCAATATTCAATACCTAAAACTTGAATTGTACTACCTCTTACTGGCTATTAGATCAACTTAGAAGCTTGATCTGTGTTCTACTATGGTGCTTTTAGTGTTTCCTCACACCGCAGCACGCGACATAGCTTTGCAGACGATAAGTACAACCGTTTCAGAGATAAGAGCGGCCAATGTGACGATCTGGCTTTAAGTCGATTCGATAACAAATGACGAAAACGAACGGATTTCTCAGGTTTTTACTACATATGTACACTTTTCACATTCTCCCGTGCAACTCGGCTGCTAGTCCTCCATTCATGCAGAATCTTAAGGTCCTAGCTCATGTCCAAGGCACCAAAGCCAGCTAAAAAGTCAATAATCAATACCTAAAACTTGAATTGTACTACTTCTAACTGGCTATTACATCAACTTACAAGCTTCATCTGTGTTCTACTACGGTGCTTTTAGTTTCTCCGCATACCGCAGCACGCGACACAGTTTTGCAGACGATAAGTACAACCGTTTCAGAGAGAAGAGCGGCCAATGTGACGATCTGGCTTTAAGTAGATTCGATAACAAATGACGAAAACGGACGGATTTCTCAGGTTTTTACTACATATGAACAATTTTCACATTCTCCCGTGCAACTCGGCTGCTAGTCCTCCTTTCATGAAGAATCTTAAGGTCCTAGCTCATGTCCAAGGCACCAAAGCCAGCTAAAAGGTCCATATTCAATACCTATAACTTGAATTGTACTACTTCTTACTGGCTATTACATCAACTTAGAAGCTTGATCTGTGTTCTACTATAATGCTTTTAGTGTCTCCTCACACCGCAGCACGCGACATAGCTTTGCAGACGATAAGTACAACCGTTTCAGAGATAAGAGCGGCCAATGTGACGATCTGGCTTTGTGTCGATTCGATAACAAATGACGAAAACGGACGGATTTCTCAGGTTTTTACTACATATGAACACTTTTCACATTCTCCCGTGCAACTCGGCTGCTAGTCCTCCTTTCATGCAGAATGTCAAGGTCCTAGCTCATGGCCAAGGCACCAAAGAAGTGTAAAAAGTCAATAATCGATACCTAAAACTTGAATTGTACTACTTCTTACTGGCTATTACATCAACTTAGAAGCTTCGTCTGTGTTCTACTACGGTGCTTTTCCTGTTTCAGCCTACGGCAACACGTGACATAGCTTTGCAGACGATAAGTACAACCGTTTCAGAGAGAAGAGCGGCCAATGTGACGATCTGGCTTTAAGTCGATTCGATAACAAATGACGAAAACGGACGGATTTCTCAGGTTTTTACTACATATGAACACTTTTCACATTCTCACGTGCAACTCGGCTGCTAGTCCTCCTTTCATGCAGAATCTTAAGGTCCTAGCTCATGTCCAAGGTACCGAAGCCAGCTAAAAAGTCAATAATCGATACCTAAAACTTGAATTGTTCTACTTCTTACTGGCTATTGCATCAACGTAGAAGCTTCATCTGTGTTCTACTATGGTGATTTTAGTGTCTCCGCATACCGCAGCACGCGACATAGCTTTGCAGACGATAAGTACAACCGTTTCAGAGAGAAGAGCGGCCAATGTGACGATCTGGCTTTAAGTCGATTCGATAACAAATGACGAAAACGGACGAATTTCTCAGGTTTTTATTACATATGAACACTTTTCACATTCTCCCGTGCAACTCGGCTGCTAGTCCTCCTTTCATGCAGAATGTCAAGGTCCTAGCTCATGGCCAAGGCACCAAAGCCAGTTAAAAAGTCAATAATCGATACCTAAAACTTGAATTGTACTACTTCTTACTGGCTATTAGATCAACTTAGAAGCTTCGTCTGTGTTCTACTATGGTGCTTTTAGTGTCTCCGCATACCGCAGCACGCGACATAGCTTTGCAGACGATAAGTACAACCGCTTCAGAGAGAAGAGCGGCCAATGTGACGATCTGGCTTTAAGTCGATTCGATAACAAATGACCAAAACGGACGGATTTCTCAGGTTTTTACTACATATGAACACTTTTCACATTCTCCCATGCAACTCTGCTGCTAGTCCTCCTTTTATGCAGAATCTTAAAGTCCTAGCTCATGTCCAAGGCACGAAAGCCAGCTAAAAGGTCAATATTCAATACCTAAAACTTGAATTGTACTACTTCTTACTGGCTATTACATCAACTTAGAAGCTTGATCTGTGTTCTACTATGGTGCTTTTAGTGTCTCAGCATACCGCAGTACGCGACATAGCTTTGCACACGATAAGTACAACCGTTTCAGAGATAAGAGCGGCCAATGTGACGATCTGGCTTTAAGTCGATTCGATAACAAATGACGAAAACGAACGGATTTCTCAGGTTTTTACTACATATGAACACTTTTCACATTCTCCCGTGCAACTCGGCTGCTAGTCCTCCATTCATGCAGAATCTTAAGGTCCTAGCTCATGTCCAAGGCACCAAAGCCAGCTAAAAAGTCAATAATCAATACCTAAAACTTGAATTGTACAACTTCTTACTGGCTATTACATCAACTTACAAGCTTCATCTGTGTTCTACTTCGGTGCTTTTAGTTTCTCCGCATACCGCAGCACGCGACACAGTTTTGCAGATGATAAGTACAACCGTTTCAGAGAGAAGAGCGGCCAATGTGACGATCTGGCTTTAAGTCGATTCGATAAGAAATGACGAAAACGGACGGATTTCTCAGGTTTTTACTACATATGAACAATTTTCACATTCTCCCGTGCGACTCGGCTGCTAGTCCTCCTTTCATGAAGAATCTTAAGGTCCTAGCTCATGTCCAAGGCACCAAAGCCAGCTAAAAGGTCCATATTCAATACCTATAACTTGAATTGTACTACTTCTTACTGGCTATTACATCAACTTAGAAGCTTGATCTGTGTTCTACTATGGTGCTTTTAGTGTCTCCTCACACCGCAGCACGCGACATAGCTTTGCAGACGATAAGTACAACCGTTTCAGAGAGAAGAGCGGCCAATGTGACGATCTGGCTTTGTGTCGATTCGATAACAAATGACGAAAACGGACGGATGTCTCAGGTTTTTACTACATATGAACACTTTTCACAGTCTCCCGTGCAACTCGGCTGCTAGTCCTCCTTTCATGCAGAATGTCAAGGTCCTAGCTCATGGCCAAGGCACCAAAGCCAGTTAAAAAGTCAATAATCGATACCTAAAACTTGAATTGTACTACTTCTTACTGGCTATTACATCAACTTAGAAGCTTCGTCTGTGTTCTACTACGGTGCTTTTCCTGTTTCCGCCTACGGCAACACGTGACATAGCTTTGCAGACGATAAGTACAACCGTTTCAGAGAGAAGAGCGGCCAATGTGACGATCTGTCTTTAAGTCGATTCGATAACAAATGACGAAAACGGACGAATTTCTCAGGTTTTTACTACATATGAACACTTTTCACATTCTCCCGTGCAACTCGGCTGCTAGTCCTCCTTTCATGCAGAATGTCAAGGTCCTAGCTCATGGCCAAGGCACCAAAGCCAGTTAAAAAGTCAATAATCGATACCTAAAACTTGAATTGTACTACTTCTTACTGGCTATTACATCAACTTAGAAGCTTCGTCTGTGTTCTACTATGGTGCTTTTAGTGTCTCCGCATACCACAGCACGCGACATAGCTTTGCAGACGATAAGTACAACCGCTTCAGAGAGAAGAGCGGCCAATGTGACGATCTGGCTTTAAGTCGATTCGATAACAAATGACGAAAACGGACGGATTTCTCAGGTTTTTACTACATATGAACACTTTTCACATTCTCCCATGCAACTCTGCTGCTAGTCCTCCTTTTATGCAGAATCTTAAAATCCTAGCTCATGTCCAAGGCACGAAAACCGGCTAAAAGGTCAATATTCAATACCTAAAACTTGAATTGTACTACCTCTTACTGGCTATTAGATCAACTTAGAAGCTTGATCTGTGTTCTACTATGGTGCTTTTAGTGTTTCCTCACACCGCAGCACGCGACATAGCTTTGCAGACGATAAGTACAACCGTTTCAGAGATAAGAGCGGCCAATGTGACGATCTGGCTTTAAGTCGATTCGATAACAAATGACGAAAACGAACGGATTTCTCAGGTTTTTACTACATATGTACACTTTTCACATTCTCCCGTGCAACTCGGCTGCTAGTCCTCCATTCATGCAGAATCTTAAGGTCCTAGCTCATGTCCAAGGCACCAAAGCCAGCTAAAAAGTCAATAATCAATACCTAAAACTTGAATTGTACTACTTCTAACTGGCTATTACATCAACTTACAAGCTTCATCTGTGTTCTACTACGGTGCTTTTAGTTTCTCCGCATACCGCAGCACGCGACACAGTTTTGCAGACGATAAGTACAACCGTTTCAGAGAGAAGAGCGGCCAATGTGACGATCTGGCTTTAAGTAGATTCGATAACAAATGACGAAAACGGACGGATTTCTCAGGTTTTTACTACATATGAACAATTTTCACATTCTCCCGTGCAACTCGGCTGCTAGTCCTCCTTTCATGCAGAATCTTAAGGTCCTAGCTCATGTCCAAGGCACCAAAGCCAGCTAAAAGGTCCATATTCAATACCTATAACTTGAATTGTACTACTTCTTACTGGCTATTACATCAACTTAGAAGCTTGATCTGTGTTCTACTATGGTGCTTTTAGTGTCTCCTCACACCGCAGCACGCGACATAGCTTTGCAGACGATAAGTACAACCGTTTCAGAGAGAAGAGCGGCCAATGTGACGATCTGGCTTTAAGTCGATTCGATAACAAATGACGAAAACGGACGGATTTCTCAGGTTTTTACTACATATGAACACTTTTCACATTCTCCCGTGCAACTCGGCTGCTAGTCCTCCTTTCATGCAGAATCTTAAGGTCCTACCTCATGTCCAAGGCACCAAAGCCAGCTTAAAAGTCAATAATCGATTCCTAAAACTTGAATTGTACTAGTTCTTACTGGCTATTACATCAACTTAGATGCTTCATCTGTGTTCTACTATGGTGATTTTAGTGTCTCCACATACCGCTGCACGCGACATAGCTTTGCAGACGATATGTACAACCGTTTAAGAGAGAAGAGCGGCCAATGTGACGATCTGGCTTTAAGTCGATTCGATAACAAATGACGAAAACGAACGGATTTCTCAGGTTTTTACAACATATGAACACTTTTCACATTCTCCCGTGCAACTCGGCTGCTAGTCCGCCTTTCATGCAGAATGTCAAGGTCCTAGCTCATGGCCAAGGCACCAAAGCCAGTTAAAAAGTCAATAATCGATACCTAAAACTTGAATTGTACTACTTCTTACTGGCTATTAGATCAACTTAGAAGCTTCGTCTGTGTTCTACTATGGTGCTTTTAGTGTCTCCGCATACCGCAGCACGCGACATAGCTTTGCAGACGATAAGTACAACCGCTTCAGAGAGAAGAGCGGCCAATGTGACGATCTGGCTTTAAGTCGATTCGATTACAAATGACGAAAACGAAAACATTTCTCAGGTTTTTACTACATATGTACACTTTTCACATTCTCCCGTGCAACTCGGCTGCTAGTCCTCCATTCATGCAGAATCTTAAGGTCCTAGCTCATGTCCAAGGCACCAAAGCCAGCTAAAAAGTCAATAATCGATACCTAAAACTTGAATTGGACTACTTCTTACTGGCTATTCATCAACTTAGAAGCTTCATCTGTGTTCTACTACGATGCTTTTAGTTTTTTCGCATACCGCAGCACGCGACATAGTTTTGCAGACGATAAGCACAACCCGTTTCAGAGAGAAGAGCGGCCAATGCGACGATCTGGCTTTAAGTCGATTCGATAACAAATGACGAAAACGGACGTATTTCTCAGGTTTCTACTACATATGAACACTTTTCACATTCTCCCATGCAACTCGGCTGCTAGTCCTCATTTTATGCAGAATCTTAAAGCCCTAGCTCATGTCCAAGGCACGAAAGCCAGCTAAAAAGTCAATAATCGATACCTAAATCTTGAATTGGACTACTTATTACTGGCTGTTACATCAACTTAGAAGCTTGATCTGTGTTCTACTATGGTGCTTTTAGTGTCTCAGCATACCGCAGTACGCGACATAGCTTTGCAGACGGTAAGTACAACCGTTTCAGAGAGAAGAGCGGCCAATGTGACGATCTGGCTTTAAGTCGATTCGATAACAAATGACGAAAAAGGACGGATTTCTCAGGTTATTACTACATATGAACACTTTTCACATTCTCCCGTGCAACTCGGCTGCTAGTCCTCCTTTCATGCAGAATCTTAAGGTCCTAGCTCATGTCCAAGGCACGAAAGCCAGCTAAAAGGTCCATATTCAATACCTATAACTTGAATTGTACTACTTCTTACTAGCTATTACATCAACTTAGAAGCTTGATCTGTGTTCTACTATGGTGCTTTTAGTGTCTCCTCACACCGCAGCACGCGACATAGCTTTGCAGACGATAAGTACAACCGTTTCAGAGAGAAGAGCTGCCAATGTGACGATCTGGCTTTATGTCGATTCGAAAACAAATGACGAAAACGGACGGATTTCTCAGGTTTTTACTACATATGAACATTTTTCACATTCTCCCGTGCAACTCGGCTGCTAGTCCTCCTTTCATGCAGAATCTTAAGGTCCTAGCTCATGTCCAAGGCACCAAAGCCAGCTTAAAAGTCAATAATCGATTCCTAAAACTTGAATTGTACTACTTTTTACTGGCTATTACATCAACTTAGATGCTTCATCTGTGTTCTACTACGGTGATTTTAGTGTCTCCACATACCGCTGCACGCGACATAGCTTTGCAGACGATAAGTACAACCGTTTCAGAGAGAAGAGCGGCCAATGTGACGATCTGGCTTTAAGTCGATTCGATAACAAATGACGAAAACGGACGAATTTCTCAGGTTTTTATTACATATGAACACTTTTCACATTCTCCCGTGCAACTCGGCTGCTAGTCCTCCTTTCATGCAGAATGTCAAGGTCCTAGCTCATGGCCAAGGCACCAAAGCCAGTTAAAAAGTCAATAATCGATACCTAAAACTTGAATTGTACTACTTCTTACTGGCTATTAGATCAACTTAGAAGCATCGTCTGTGTTCTACTATGGTGCTTTTAGTGTCTCCGCATACCGCAGCACGCGACATAGCTTTGCAGACGATAAGTACAACCGCTTCAGAGAGAAGAGCGGCCAATGTGACGATCTGGCTTTAAGTCGATTCGATAACAAATGACCAAAACGGACGGATTTCTCAGGTTTTTACTACATATGAACACTTTTCACATTCTCCCATGCAACTCTGCTGCTAGTCCTCCTTTTATGCAGAATCTTAAAGTCCTAGCTCATGTCCAAGGCACGAAAGCCAGCTAAAAGGTCAATATTCAATACCTAAAACTTGAATTGTACTACTTCTTACTGGCTATTACATCAACTTACAAGCTTAATCTGTGTTCTACTATGGTGCTTTTAGTGTCTCAGCATACCGCAGTACGCGACATAGCTTTGCACACGATAAGTACAACCGTTTCAGAGAGAAGAGCGGCCAATGTGACGATCTGGCTTTAAGTCGATTCGATAACAAATGACGAAAACGAACGGATTTCTCAGGTTTTTACTACATATGAACACTTTTCACATTCTCCCGTGCAACTCGGCTGCTAGTCCTCCATTCATGCAGAATCTTAAGGTCCTAGCTCATGTCCAAGGCACCAAGGCCAGCTAAAAAGTCAATAATCAATACCTAAAACTTGAATTGTACTACTTCTTACTGGCTATTACATCAACTTACAAGCTTCATCTGTGTTCTACTACGGTGCTTTTAGTTTCTCCGCATACCGCAGCACGCGACACAGTTTTGCAGACGATAAGTACAACCGTTTCAGAGAGAAGAGCGGCCAATGTGACGATCTGGCTTTAAGTCGATTCGATAACAAATGACGAAAACGGACGGATTTCTCAGGTTTTTACTACATATGAACAATTTTCACATTCTCCCGTGCAACTCGGCTGCTAGTCCTCCTTTCATGCAGAATCTTAAGGTCCTAGCTCATGTCCAAGGCACCAAAGCCAGCTAAAAAGTCCATATTCAATACCTATAACTTGAATTGTACTACTTCTTACTGGCTATTACATCAACTTAGAAGCTTGATCTGTGTTCTACTATGGTGCTTTTAGTGTCTCCTCACACCGCAGCACGCGACATAGCTTTGCAGACGATAAGTACAACCGTTTCAGAGAGAAGAGCGGCCAATGTGACGATCTGGCTTTGTGTCGATTCGATAAGAAATGACGAAAACGGACGGATTTCTCAGGTTTTTACTACATATGAACACTTTTCACATTCTCCCGTGCAACTCGGCTGCTAGTCCTCCTTTCATGCAGAATGTCAAGGTCCTAGCTCATGGCCAAGGCACCAAAGCCAGTTAAAAAGTCAATAATCGATACCTAAAACTTGAATTGTACTACTTCTTACTGGCTATTAGATCAACTTAGAAGCTTCGTCTGTGTTCTACTATGGTGCTTTTAGTGTCTCCGCATACCGCAGCACGCGACATAGCTTTGCAGACGATAAGTACAACCGTTTCAGAGAGAAGAGCGGCCAATGTGACGATCTGGCTTTAAGTCGATTCGATAACAAATGACGAAAACGGACGGATTTCTCAGGTTTTTACTACATATGAACACTTTTCACATTCTCACGTGCAACTCGGCTGCTAGTCCTCCTTTCATGCAGAATGTCAAGGTCCTAGCTAATGGCCAAGGCACCAAAGCCAGTTAAAAAGTCAATAATCGATACCTAAAACTTGAATTGTACTACTTCTTACTGGCTATTACATCAACTTAGAAGCTTCGTCTGTGTTCTACTACGGTGCTTTTCCTGTTTCCGCCTACGGCAACACGTGACATAGCTTTGCAGACGATAAGTACAACCGTTTCAGAGAGAAGAGCGGCCAATGTGACGATCTGGCTTTAAGTCGATTCGATAACAAATGACGAAAACGGACGGATTTCTCAGGTTTTTACTACATATGAACACTTTTCACATTCTCCCATGCAACTCTGCTGCTAGTCCTCCTTTTATGCAGGATCTTAAAGTCCTAGCTCATGTCCAAGGCACGAAAGCCAGCTAAAAGGTCAATATTCAATACCTAAAACTTGAATTGTACTACTTCTTACTGGCTATTACATCAACTTAGAAGCTTGATCTGTGTTCTACTATGGTGCTTTTAGTGTCTCAGCATACCGCAGTACGCGACATAGCTTTGCACACGATAAGTACAACCGTTTCAGAGATAAGAGCGGCCAATGTGACGATCTGGCTTTAAGTCGATTCGATAACAAATGACGAAAACGAACGGATTTCTCAGGTTTTTACTACATATGAACACTTTTCACATTCTCCCGTGCAACTCGGCTGCTAGTCCTCCATTCATGCAGAATCTCAAGGTCCTAGCTCATGTCCAAGGCACCAAAGCCAGCTAAAAAGTCAATAATCAATACCTAAAACTTGAATTGTACTACTTCTTACTGGCTATTACATCAACTTACAAGCTTCATCTGTGTTCTACTACGGTGCTTTTAGTTTCTCCGCATACCGCAGCACGCGACACAGTTTTGCAGACGATAAGTACAACCGTTTCAGAGAGAAGAGCTGCCAATGTGACGATCTGGCTTTAAGTCGATTCGATAACAAATGACGAAAACGGACGGATTTCTCAGGTTTTTACTACATATGAACAATTTTCACATTCTCCCGTGCAACTCGGCTGCTAGTCCTCCTCTCATGAAGAATCTTAAGGTCCTAGCTCATGTCCAAGGCACCAAAGCCAGCTAAAAGGTCCATATTCAATACCTATAACTTGAATTGTACTACTTCTTACTGGCTATTACATCAACTTAGAAGCTTGATCTGTGTTCTACTATAATGCTTTTAGTGTCTCCTCACACCGCAGCACGCGACATAGCTTTGCAGACGATAAGTACAACCGTTTCAGAGATAAGAGCGGCCAATGTGACGATCTGGCTTTGTGTCGATTCGATAACAAATGACGAAAACGGACGGATTTCTCAGGTTTTTACTACATATGAACACTTTTCACATTCTCCCGTGCAACTCGGCTGCTAGTCCTCCTTTCATGCAGAATGTCAAGGTCCTAGCTCATGGCCAAGGCACCAAAGAAGTGTAAAAAGTCAATAATCGATACCTAAAACTTGAATTGTACTACTTCTTACTGGCTATTACATCAACTTAGAAGCTTCGTCTGTGTTCTACTACGGTGCTTTTCCTGTTTCAGCCTACGGCAACACGTGACATAGCTTTGCAGACGATAAGTACAACCGTTTCAGAGAGAAGAGCGGCCAATGTGACGATCTGGCTTTAAGTCGATTCGATAACAAATGACGAAAACGGACGGATTTCTCAGGTTTTTACTACATATGAACACTTTTCACATTCTCACGTGCAACTCGGCTGCTAGTCCTCCTTTCATGCAGAATCTTAAGGTCCTAGCTCATGTCCAAGGTACCGAAGCCAGCTAAAAAGTCAATAATCGATACCTAAAACTTGAATTGTTCTACTTCTTACTGGCTATTGCATCAACGTAGAAGCTTCATCTGTGTTCTACTATGGTGATTTTAGTGTCTCCGCATACCGCAGCACGCGACATAGCTTTGCAGACGATAAGTACAACCGTTTCAGAGAGAAGAGCGGCCAATGTGACGATCTGGCTTTAAGTCGATTCGATAACAAATGACGAAAACGGACGAATTTCTCAGGTTTTTATTACATATGAACACTTTTCACATTCTCCCGTGCAACTCGGCTGCTAGTCCTCCTTTCATGCAGAATGTCAAGGTCCTAGCTCATGGCCAAGGCACCAAAGCCAGTTAAAAAGTCAATAATCGATACCTAAAACTTGAATTGTACTACTTCTTACTGGCTATTAGATCAACTTAGAAGCTTCGTCTGTGTTCTACTATGGTGCTTTTAGTGTCACCGCATACCGCAGCACGCGACATAGCTTTGCAGACGATAAGTACAACCGCTTCAGAGAGAAGAGCGGCCAATGTGACGATCTGGCTTTAAGTCGATTCGATAACAAATGACCAAAACGGACGGATTTCTCAGGTTTTTACTACATATGAACACTTTTCACATTCTCCCATGCAACTCTGCTGCTAGTCCTCCTTTTATGCAGAATCTTAAAGTCCTAGCTCATGTCCAAGGCACGAAAGCCAGCTAAAAGGTCAATATTCAATACCTAAAACTTGAATTGTACTACTTCTTACTGGCTATTACATCAACTTAGAAGCTTGATCTGTGTTCTACTATGGTGCTTTTAGTGTCTCAGCATACCGCAGTACGCGACATAGCTTTGCACACGATAAGTACAACCGTTTCAGAGATAAGAGCGGCCAATGTGACGATCTGGCTTTAAGTCGATTCGATAACAAATGACGAAAACGAACGGATTTCTCAGGTTTTTACTACATATGAACACTTTTCACATTCTCCCGTGCAACTCGGCTGCTAGTCCTCCATTCATGCAGAATCTTAAGGTCCTAGCTCATGTCCAAGGCACCAAAGCCAGCTAAAAAGTCAATAATCAATACCTAAAACTTGAATTGTACAACTTCTTACTGGCTATTACATCAACTTACAAGCTTCATCTGTGTTCTACTTCGGTGCTTTTAGTTTCTCCGCATACCGCAGCACGCGACACAGTTTTGCAGATGATAAGTACAACCGTTTCAGAGAGAAGAGCGGCCAATGTGACGATCTGGCTTTAAGTCGATTCGATAAGAAATGACGAAAACGGACGGATTTCTCAGGTTTTTACTACATATGAACAATTTTCACATTCTCCCGTGCGACTCGGCTGCTAGTCCTCCTTTCATGAAGAATCTCAAGGTCCTAGCTCATGTCCAAGGCACCAAAGCCAGCTAAAAGGTCCATATTCAATACCTATAACTTGAATTGTACTACTTCTTACTGGCTATTACATCAACTTAGAAGCTTGATCTGTGTTCTACTATGGTGCTTTTAGTGTCTCCTCACACCGCAGCACGCGACATAGCTTTGCAGACGATAAGTACAACCGTTTCAGAGAGAAGAGCGGCCAATGTGACGATCTGGCTTTGTGTCGATTCGATAACAAATGACGAAAACGGACGGATGTCTCAGGTTTTTACTACATATGAACACTTTTCACAGTCTCCCGTGCAACTCGGCTGCTAGTCCTCCTTTCATGCAGAATGTCAAGGTCCTAGCTCATGGCCAAGGCACCAAAGCCAGTTAAAAAGTCAATAATCGATACCTAAAACTTGAATTGTACTACTTCTTACTGGCTATTACATCAACTTAGAAGCTTCGTCTGTGTTCTACTACGGTGCTTTTCCTGTTTCCGCCTACGGCAACACGTGACATAGCTTTGCAGACGATAAGTACAACCGTTTCAGAGAGAAGAGCGGCCAATGTGACGATCTGGCTTTAAGTCGATTCGATAACAAATGACGAAAACGGACGAATTTCTCAGGTTTTTACTACATATGAACACTTTCCACATTCTCCCGTGCAACTCGGCTGCTAGTCCTCCTTTCATGCAGAATGTCAAGGTCCTAGCTCATGGCCAAGGCACCAAAGCCAGTTAAAAAGTCAATAATCGATACCTAAAACTTGAATTGTACTACTTCTTACTGGCTATTAGATCAACTTAGAAGCTTCGTCTGTGTTCTACTATGGTGCTTTTAGTGTCTCCGCATACCGCAGCACGCGACATAGCTTTGCAGACGATAAGTACAACCGCTTCAGAGAGAAGAGCGGCCAATGTGACGATCTGGCTTTAAGTCGATTCGATAACAAATGACGAAAACGGACGGATTTCTCAGGTTTTTACTACATATGAACACTTTTCACAATCTCCCGTGCAACTCTGCTGCTAGTCCTCCTGTTATTCAGAATTTTAAAGTCCTAGCTCATGTCCAAGGCACGAAAGCCAGCTAAAAGGTCAATATTCAATACCTAAAACTTGAATTGTACTACTTCTTACTGGCTATTACATCAACTTAGAAGCTTGATCTGTGTTCTACTATGGTGCTTTTAGTGTCTCAGCATACCGCAGTACGCGACATAGCTTTGCAGACGATAAGTACAACCGTTTCAGAGAGAAGAGCGGCCAATGTGACGATCTGGATTTAAGTCGATTCGATAACAAATGACGAAAACGAACGGATTTCTCAGGTTTTTACTACATATGAACACTTTTCACATTCTCCCGTGCAACTCGGCTGCTAGTCCTCTATTCATGCAGAATCTTAAGGTCCTAGCTCATGTCCAAGGCACCAAAGCCAGCTAAAAATTCAATAATCAATACCTAAAACTTGAATTGTACTACTTCTTACTGGCTATTACATCAACTTACAAGCTTCATCTGTGTTCTACTACGGTGCTTTTAGTTTCTCCGCATACCGCAGCACGCGACACAGTTTTGCAGACGATAAGTACAACCGTTTCAGAGAGAAGAGCGGCCAATGTGACGATCTGGCTTTAAGTCGATTCGATAACAAATGACGAAAACGGACGGATTTCTCAGGTTTTTACTACATATGAACAATTTTCACATTCTCCCGTGCAACTCGGCTGCTAGTCCTCCTTTCATGAAGAATCTTAAGGTCCTAGCTCATGTCCAAGGCACTAAAGTCAGCTAAAAGGTCCATATTCAATACCTATAACTTGAATTGTACTACTTCTTACTGGCTATTACATCAACTTAGAAGCTTGATCTGTGTTCTACTATGGTGCTTTTAGTGTCTCCTCACACCGCAGCACGCGACATAGCTTTGCAGACGATAAGTACAACCGTTTCAGAGAGAAGAGCGGCCAATGTGACGATCTGGCTTTGTGTCGATTCGATAACATATGACGAAAACGGACGGATTTCTCAGGTTCTTACTACATATGAACACTTTTCACATTCTCCCGTGCAACTCGGCTGCTAGTCCTCCTTTCATGCAGAATGTCAAGGTCCTAGCTCATGGCCAAGGCACCAAAGCCAGTTAAAAAGTCAATAATCGATACCTAAAACTTGAATTGTACTACTTCTTACTGGCTATTACATCAACTTAGAAGCTTCGTCTGTGTTCTACTACGGTGCTTTTCCTGTTTCCGCCTACGGCAACACGTGACATAGCTTTGCAGACGATAAGTACAACCGTTTCAGAGAGAAGAGCGGCCAATGTGACGATCTGGCTTTAAGTCGATTCGATAACAAATGACGAAAACGGACGAATTTCTCAGGTTTTTACTACATATGAACACTTTTCACATTCTCCCGTGCAACTCGGCTGCTAGTCCTCCTTTCATGCAGAATGTCAAGGTCCTAGCTCATGGCCAAGGCACCAAAGCCAGTTAAAAAGTCAATAATCGATACCTAAAACTTCAATTGTACTACTTCTTACTGGCTATTAGATCAACTTAGAAGCTTCGTCTGTGTTCTACTATGGTGCTTTTAGTGTCTCCGCATACCGCAGCACGCGACATAGCTTTGCAGACGATAAGTACAACCGTTTCAGAGAGAAGAGCGGCCAATGTGACGATCTGGCTTTAAGTCGATTCGATAACAAATGACGAAAACGGACGGATTTCTCAGGTTTTTACTACATATGAACACTTTTCACAATCTCCCGTGCAACTCTGCTGCTAGTCCTCCTGTTATTCAGAATCTTAAAGTCCTAGCTCATGTCCAAGGCACGAAAGCCAGCTAAAAGGTCAATATTCAATACCTAAAACTTGAATTGTACTACTTCTTACTGGCTATTACATCAACTTAGAAGCTTGATCTGTGTTCTACTATGGTGCTTTTAGTGTCTCAGCATACCGCAGTACGCGACATAGCTTTGCAGACGATAAGTACAACCGTTTCAGAGAGAAGAGCGGCCAATGTGACGATCTGGCTTTAAGTCGATTCGATAACAAATGACGAAAACGAACGGATTTCTCAGGTTTTTACTACATATGAACACTTTTCACATTCTCCCGTGCAACTCGGCTGCTAGTCCTCCATTCATGCAGAATCTTAAGGTCCTAGCTCATGTCCAAGGCACCAAAGCCAGCTAAAAAGTCAATAATCAATACCTAAAACATGAATTGTACTACTTCTTACTGGCTATTACATCAACTCACAAGCTTCATCTGTGTTCTACTACGGTGCTTTTAGTTTCTCCGCATACCGCAGCACGCGACACAGTTTTGCAGACGATAAGTACAACCGTTTCAGAGAGAAGAGCTGCCAATGTGACGATCTGGCTTTAAGTCGATTCAATAACAAATGACGAAAACGGACGGATTTCTCAGGTTTTTACTACATATGAACAATTTTCACATTCTCCCGTGGAACTCGGCTGCTAGTCCACCTTTCATGCAGAATCTTAAGGTCCTAGCTCATGTCCAATGCACCAAAGCTAGCTAAAAAGTCAATAATCGATACCTAAAACTTGAATTTTACTACATCTTACTGGATATTACATCAACTTAGAAGCTTCATCTGTGTTCTACTGTGGTGATTTTAGTGTCACCGCATACCGCAGCACGTGACATAGCTTTGCAGACGATAAGTACAACCGTTTCAGAGAGAAGAGCGGCCAATGTGACGATCTGGCTTTAAGTCGATTCGATAACAGATGACGAAAACGGACGGATTTCTCAGGTTTTTCCTACATATGAACACTTTTCACATTCTCCCGTGCAACTCGGATGCTAGTCCTCCTTTCATGCAGAATCTTAAGGTCCTAGCTCATGTCCAAGGCACCAAAGCCAGCTAAAAAGACAATAACCGATACATAAAACTTGAATTGTACTTCTTCTTACTGGCTATTACATCATTTTAGAAGCTTCATCTGTGTTCTACTATGGTGCTTTTAGTGTCTCCGAATACCGCAGTACGCGACATAGCTTTGCAGACGATAAGCACAACCGCTTCAGAGAGAAGAGCGGCCAATGTGACGATCTGGCTTTAAGTCGATTCGATAACAAATGACGAAAACGGACGGATTTCTCAGGTTTTTACTACATATGAACAATTTTCACATTCTCCCGTGGAACTCGGCTGCTAGTCCTCCTTTTATGCAGAATCTTAAAGTCCTAGCTCATTTCCAAGGCACCAAAGCCAGCTAAAAAGTCAATAATCGATACCTAAAACTTGAATTGGACTACTTCTTACTGGCTATTACATCATTTTAGAAGCTTCATCTGTGTTCTACTACGATGCTTTTAGTTTCTCCGCATACCGCAGCACGCGACATAGTTTTGCAGACGATAAGCACAACCCGTTTCAGAGAGAAGAGCGGCCAATGCGACGATCTGGCTTTAAGTCGATTCGATAACAAATGACGAAAACGGACGTATTTCTCAGGTTTCTACTACATATGAAAACTTTTCACATTCTCCCGTGCAACTCGGCTGCTAGTCCTCCTTTCATGCAGAATCTTAAGGTCCAAGCTCATGTCCAAGGCACCAAAGCCAGCTAAAAAGTCAATAATCAATACCTAAAACTTGAATTGTACTACTTCTTACTGGCTATTACATCAACTTAGAAGCTTCATCTGTGTTCTACTACGGTGCTTTTAGTTTCTCCGCATACCGCAGCACGCGACATAGCTTTGCAGACGATAAGTACAACCGTTTCAGAGAGAAGAGCGGCCAATGTGACGATCTGGCTTTAAGTCGATTCGATAACAAATGACGAAAACGGACGAATTTCTCAGGTTTTTATTACATATGAACACTTTTCACATTCTCCCGTGCAACTCGGCTGCTAGTCCTCCTTTCATGCAGAATGTCAAGGTCCTAGCTCATGGCCAAGGCACCAAAGCCAGTTAAAAAGTCAATAATCGATACCTAAAACTTGAATTGTACTACTTCTTACTGGCTATTAGATCAACTTAGAAGCTTCGTCTGTGTTCTACTATGGTGCTTTTAGTGTCTCCGCATACCGCAGCACGCGACATAGCTTTGCAGACGATAAGTACAACCGCTTCAGAGAGAAGAGCGGCCAATGTGACGATCTGGCTTTAAGACGATTCGATAACAAATGACGAAAACGGACGGATTTCTCAGGTTTTTACTACATATGAACACTTTTCACATTCTCCCATGCAACTCTGCTGCTAGTCCTCCTTTTATGCAGAATCTTAAAGTCCTAGCTCATGTCCAAGACACGAAAGCCAGCTAAAAGGTCAATATTCAATACCTAAAACTTGAATTGTACTACTTCTTACTGGCTATTACATCAACTTAGAAGCTTGATCTGTGTTCTACGATGGTGCTTTTAGTGTCTCAGCATACCGCAGTACGCGACATAGCTTTGCACACGATAAGTACAACCGTTTCAGACATAAGAGCGGCCAATGTGACGATCTGGCTTTAAGTCGATTCGATAACAAATGACGAAAACGAACGGATTTCTCAGGTTTTTACTACATATGAACACTTTTCACATTCTCCCGTGCAACTCGGCTGCTAGTCCTCCATTCATGCAGTATCTTAAGGTCCTAGCTCATGTCCAAGGCACCAAAGCCAGCTAAAAAGTCAATAATCAATACCTAAAACTTGAATTGTACTACTTCTTACTGGCTATTAGATCAACTTACAAGCTTCATCTGTGTTCTACTACGGTGCTTTTAGTTTCTCCGCATACCGCAGCACGCGACACAGTTTTGCAGACGATAAGTACAACCGTTTCAGAGAGAAGAGCGGCCAATGTGACGATCTGGCTTTAAGTCGATTCGATAACAAATGACGAAAACGGACGGATTTCTCAGGTTTTTACTACATATGAACAATTTTCACATTCTCCCGTGCAACTCGGCTGCTAGTCCTCCTTTCATGAAGAATCTTAAGGTCCTAGCTCATGTCCAAGGCACCAAAGCCAGCTAAAAGGTCCATATTCAATACCTATAACTTGAATTGTACTACTACTTGCTGGCTATTACATCAACTTAGAAGCTTGATCTGTGTTCTACTATGGTGCTTTTAGTGTTTCCTCACACCGCAGCACGCGACATAGCTTTGCAGACGATAAGTACAACCGTTTCAGAGAGAAGAGCGGCCAATGTGACGATCTGGCTTTGTGTCGATTCGATAACAAATGACGAAAACGGACGGATTTATCAGGTTTTTACTACATATGAACACTTTTCACATTCTCCCGTGCAACTCGGCTGCTAGTCCTCCTTTCATGCAGAATGTCAAGGTCCTAGCTCATGGCCAAGGCACCAAAGCCAGTTAAAAAGTCAATAATCGATACCTAAAACTTGAATTGTACTACTTCTTACTGGCTATTACATCAACTTAGAAGCTTCGTCTGTGTTCTACTACGGTGCTTTTCCTGTTTCCGCCTACGGCAACACGTGACATAGCTTTGCAGACGATAAGTACAACCGTTTCAGAGAGAAGAGCGGCCAATGTGACGATCTGGCTTTAAGTCGATTCGATAGCAAATGACGAAAACGAACGGATTTCTCAGGTTTTTACTACATATGAACACTTTTCACATTCTCCCGTGCAACTCGGCTGCTAGTTCTCCATTCATGCAGAATCTTAAGTTCCTAGCTCACTTCCAAGGCACCAAAGCCAGCTAAAAATCAATAATCAATACCAAAACTTGAATTGTACTACTTCTTACTGGCTATTACATCAACTTACAAGCTTCATCTGTGTTCTACTACGGTGCTTTTAGTTTCTCCGCATACCGCAGCATGCGACACAGTTTTGCAGACGATATGTTCAACCGTTTAAGAGAGAAGAGCGGCCAATGTGACGATCTGGCTTTAAGTCGATTCGATAACAAATGACGAAAACGGACGGATTTCTCAGGTTTTTACTACATATGAACACTTTTCACATTCTCACGTGCAACTCGGCTGCTAGTCCTCCTTTCATGCAGAATCTTAAGGTCCTAGCTCATGTCCAAGGTACCGAAGCCAGCTAAAAAGTCAATAATCGATACCTAAAACTTGAATTGTTCTACTTCTTACTGGCTATTGCATCAACGTAGAAGCTTCATCTGTGTTCTACTATGGTGATTTTAGTGTCTCCGCATACCGCTGCACGCGACATAGCTGTGCAGACGATATGTACAACCGTTTCAGAGAGATGAGCGGCCAATGTGACGATCTGGCTTTAAGTCGATTCGATAACAAATGACGAAAACGGACGGATTTCTCAGGTTTTTACTACATATGAACACTTTTCACATTCTCACGTGCAACTCGGCTGCTAGTCCTCCTTTCATGCAGAATCTTAAGGTCCTAGCTCATGTCCAAGGTACCGAAGCCAGCTAAAAAGTCAATAATCGATACCTAAAACTTGAATTGTTCTACTTCTTACTGGCTATTGCATCAACGTAGAAGCTTCATCTGTGTTCTACTATGGTGATTTTAGTGTCTCCGCATACCGCAGCACGCGACATAGCTTTGCAGACGATAAGTACAACCGTTTCAGAGAGAAGAGCGGCCAATGTGACGATCTGGCTTTAAGTCGATTCGATAACAAATGACGAAAACGGACGAATTTCTCAGGTTTTTATTACATATGAACACTTTTCACATTCTCCCGTGCAACTCGGCTGCTAGTCCTCCTTTCATGCAGAATGTCAAGCTCCTAGCTCATGGCCAAGGCACCAAAGCCAGTTAAAAAGTCAATAATCGATACCTAAAACTTGAATTGTACTACATCTTACTGGCTATTAGATCAACTTAGAAGCTTCGTCTGTGTTCTACTATGGTGCTTTTAGTGTCTCCGCATACCGCAGCACGCGACATAGCTTTGCAGACGATAAGTACAACCGCTTCAGAGAGAAGAGCGGCCAATGTGACGATCTGGCTTTAAGTCGATTCGATAACAAATGACGAAAACGGACGGATTTCTCAGGTTTTTACTACATATGAACACTTTTCACATTCTCCCATGCAACTCTGCTGCTAGTCCTCCTTTTATGCAGAATCTTAAAGTCCTAGCTCATGTCCAAGGCACGAAAGCCAGCTAAAAGGTCAATATTCAATACCTAAAACTTGAATTGTACTACTTCTTACTGGCTATTACATCAACTTAGAAGCTTGATCTGTGTTCTACTATGGTGCTTTTAGTGTCTCAGCATACCGCAGTACGCGACCTAGCTTTGCACACGATAAGTACAACCGTTTCAGAGATAAGAGCGGCCAATGTGATGATCTGGCTTTAAGTCGATTCGATAACAAATGACGAAAACGAACGGATTTCTCAGGTTTTTACTACATATGAACACTTTTCACATTCTCCCGTGCGACTCGGCTGCTAGTCCTCCTTTCATGAAGAATCTTAAGGTCCTAGCTCATGTCCAAGGCACCAAAGCCAGCTAAAAGGTCCATATTCAATACCTATAACTTGAATTGTACTACATCTTACTGGCTATTACATCAACTTAGAAGCTTGATCTGTGTTCTACTATGGTGCTTTTAGTGTCTCCTCACACCGCAGCACGCGACATAGCTTTGCAGACGATAAGTACAACCGTTTCAGAGAGAAGAGCGGCCAATGTGACGATCTGGCTTTGTGTCGATTCGATAACAAATGACGTAAACGGACGGATTTCTCAGGTTTTTACTACATATGAACACTTTTCACATTCTCCCGTGCAACTCGGCTGCTAGTCCTCCTTTCATGCAGAATGTCAAGGTCCTAGCTCATGGCCAAGGCACCAAAGCCAGTTAAAAAGTCAATAATCGATACCTAAAACTTGAATTGTACTACTTCTTACTGGCTATTACATCAACTTAGAAGCTTCGTCTGTGTTCTACTACGGTGCTTTTCCTGTTTCCGCCTACAGCAACACGTGACATAGCTTTGCAGACGATAAGTACAACCGTTTCAGAGAGAAGAGCGGCCAATGTGACGATCTGGCTTTAAGTCGATTCGATAACAAATGACGAAAACGGACGAATTTCTCAGGTTTTTACTACATATGAACACTTTCCACATTCTCCCGTGCAACTCGGCTGCTAGTCCTCCTTTCATGCAGAATGTCAAGGTCCTAGCTCATGGCCAAGGCACCAAAGCCAGTTAAAAAGTCAATAATCGATACCTAAAACTTGAATTGTACTACTTCTTACTGGCTATTAGATCAACTTAGAAGCTTCGTCTGTGTTCTACTATGGTGCTTTTAGTGTCTCAGCATACCGCAGTACGCGACATAGCTTTGCAGACGATAAGTACAACCGTTTCAGAGAGAAGAGCGGCCAATGTGACGATCTGGCTTTAAGTCGATTCGATAACAAATGACGAAAACGAACGGATTTCTCAGGTTTTTACTACATATGAACACTTTTCACATTCTCCCGTGCAACTCGGCTGCTAGTCCTCCATTCATGCAGAATCTTAAGGTCCTAGCTCATGTCCAAGGCACCAAAGCCAGCTAAAAATTCAATAATCAATACCTAAAACTTGAATTGTACTACTTCTTACTGGCTATTACATCAACTTACAAGCTTCATCTGTGTTCTACTACGGTGCTTTTAGTTTCTCCGCATACCGCAGCACGCGACACAGTTTTGCAGACGATAAGTACAGCCGTTTCAGAGAGAAGAGCGGCCAATGTGACGATCTGGCTTTAAGTCGATTCGATAACAAATGACGAAAACGGACGGATTTCTCAGGTTTTTACTACATATGAACAATTTTCACATTCTCCCATGCAACTCGGATGCTAGTCCTCCTTTCATGCAGAATCTTAAGGTCCTAGCTCATGTCCAAGGCACCAAAGCCAGCTAAAAAGACAATAACCGATACATAAAACTTGAATTGTACTTCTTCTTACTGGCTATTACATCATCTTAGAAGCTTCATCTGTGTTCTACTATGGTGCTTTTAGTGTCTCCGAATACCGCAGTACGCGACATAGCTTTGCAGACGATAAGCACAACCGCTTCAGAGAGAAGAGCGGCCAATGTGACGATCTGGCTTTAAGTCGATTCGATAACAAATGACGAAAACGGACGGATTTCTCAGGTTTTTACTACATATGAACACTTTTCACATTCTCCCGTGCAACTCTGCTGCTAGTCTTCCTTTTATTCAGAATCTTAAAGTCCTAGCTCATGTCCAATGCACGAAAGCCAGCTAAAAGTTCAATATTCGATACCTAAAAATTGAATTGTACTACTTCTTACTGGCTATTACATCAACTTAGAAGCTTGATCTGTGTTCTACTATGGTACTTTTAGTGTCTCAGCATACCGCAGTACGCGACATAGCTTTGCAGACGATAAGTACAACCGTTTCAGAGAGAAGAGCGGCCAATGTGACGATCTGGCTTTAAGTCGATTCAATAACAAATGACGAAAACGGACGGATTTCTCAGGTTTTTACTACATATGAACAATTTTCACATTCTCCCGTGGAACTCGGCTGCTAGTCCACCTTTCATGCAGAATCTTAAGGTCCTAGCTCATGTCCAATGCACCAAAGCTAGTTAAAAAGTCAATAATAGATACCTAAAACTTGAATTGTACTACATCTTACTGGATATTACATCAACTTAGAAGCTTCGTCTGTGTTCTACTATGGTGCTTGTAGTGTCTCAGCATACCGCAGCACGCGACATAGCTTTGCAGACGATAAGTACAACCGCTTCAGAGAGAAGAGCGGCCAATGTAACGATCTGGCTTTAAGTCGATTCGATAACAAATGACGAAAACGGACGGATTTCTCAGGTTTTTACTACATATGAACAATTTTCACATTCTCCCGTGGAACTCGGCTGCTAGTCCTCCTTTTATGCAGAATCTTAAAGTCCTAGCTCATTTCCAAGGCACCAAAGCCAGCTAAAAAGTCAATAATCGATACCTAAAATTTGAATTGGACTACTTCTTACTGGCTATTACATCAACTTAGAAGCTTCATCTGTGTTCTACTACGATGCTTTTAGTTTCTCCGCATACCGCAGCACGCGACATAGTTTTGCAGACGATAAGCACAACCCGTTTCAGAGAGAAGAGCGGCCAATGCGACGATCTGGCTTTAAGTCGATTCGATAACAAATGACGAAAACGGACGTATTTCTCAGGTTTCTACTACATATGAACACTTTTCACATTCTCCCGTGCAACTCGGCTGCTAGTCCTCATTTTATGCAGAATCTTAAAGCCCTAGCTCATGTCCAAGGCACGAAAGCCAGCTAAAAAGTCAATAATCGATTCCTAAAACTTGAATTGTACTACTTCTTACTGGCTATTACATCAACTTAGATGCTTCATCTGTGTTCTACTATGGTGATTTTAGTGTCTCCACATACCGCTGCACGCGACATAGCTGTGCAGACGATATATACAACCGTTTCAGTGAGAAGAGCGGCCAATGTGACGATCTGGCTTTAAGTCGATTCGATAACAAATGACGAAAACGGACGGATTTCTCAGGTTTTTACTACATATGAACACTTTTCACATTCTCACGTGCAACTCGGCTGCTAGTCCTCCTTTCATGCAGAATCTTAAGGTCCAAGCTCATGTCCAAGGCACCAAAGCCAGCTAAAAAGTAAATAATCAATACCTAAAACTTGAATTGTACTACTTCTTACTGGCTATTACATCAACTTAGAAGCTTCATCTGTGTTCTACTACGGTGCTTTTAGTTTCTCCGCATACCGCAGCACGCGACATAGCTTTGCAGACGATAAGTACAACCGTTTCAGAGAGAAGAGCGGCCAATGTGACGATCTGGCTTTAAGTCGATTCGATAACAAATGACGAAAACGGACGAATTTCTCAGGTTTTTATTACATATGAACACTTTTCACATTCTCCCGTGCAACTCGGCTGCTAGTCCTCCTTTCATGCAGAATGTCAAGGTCCTAGATCATGGCCAAGGCACCAAAGCCAGTTAAAAAGTCAATAATCGATACCTAAAACTTGAATTGTACTACTTCTTACTGGCTATTAGATCAACTTAGAAGCTTCGTCTGTGTTCTACTATGGTGCTTTTAGTGTCTCCGCATACCGCAGCACGCGATATAGCTTTGCAGACGATAAGTACAACCGCTTCAGAGAGAAGAGCGGCCAATGTGACGATCTGGCTTTAAGTCGATTCGATAACAAATGACGAAAACGGACAGATTTCTCAGGTTTTTACTACATATGAACACTTTTCACAATCTCCCGTGCAACTCTGCTGCTAGTCCTCCTGTTATTCAGAATCTTAAAGTCCTAGCTCATGTCCAAGGCACGAAAGCCAGCTAAAAGGTCAATATTCAATACCTAAAACTTGAATTGTACTACTTCTTACTGGCTATTACATCAACTTAGAAGCTTGATCTGTGTTCTACTATGGTGCTTTTAGTGTCTCAGCGTACCGCAGTACGCGACATAGCTTTGCAGACGATAAGTACAACCGTTTCAGAGAGAAGAGCGGCCAATGTGACGATCTGGCTTTAAGTCGATTCGATAGCAAATGACGAAAACGAACGGATTTCTCAGGTTTTTACTACATATGAACACTTTTCACATTCTCCCGTGCAACTCGGCTGCTAGTTCTCCATTCATGCAGAATCTTAAGGTCCTAGCTCACTTCCAAGGCACCAAAGCCAGCTAAAAATCAATAATCAATACCTAAAACTTGAATTGTACTACTTCTCACTGGCTATTACATCAACTTAGAAGCTTGATCTGTGTTCTACTATGGTGCTTTTAGTGTCTCAGCATACCGCAGTACGCGACATAGCTTTGCACACGATAAGTACAACCGTTTCAGAGATAAGAGCGGCCAATGTGACGATCTGGCTTTAAGTCGATTCGATAACAAATGACGAAAACGAACGGATTTCTCAGGTTTTTACTACATATGAACACTTTTCACATTCTCCCGTGCAACTCGGCTGCTAGTCCTCCATTCATGCAGAATCTTAAGGTCCTAGCTCACTTCCAAGGCACCAAAGCCAGCTAAAAAGTCAATAATCAATACCTAAAACTTGAATTGTACTACTTCTTACTGGCTATTACATCAACTTACAAGCTTCATCTGTGTTCTACTACGGTGCTTTTAGTTTCTCCGCATACCGCAGCATGCGACACAGTTTTGCAGACGATATGTTCAACCGTTTAAGAGAGAAGAGCGGCCAATGTGACGATCTGGCTTTAAGTCGATTCGATAACAAATGACGAAAACGGACGGATTTCTCAGGTTTTTACTACATACGAACACTTTTCACATTCTCACGTGCAACTCGGCTGCTAGTCCTCCTTTCATGCAGAATCTTAAGGTCCTAGCTCATGTCCAAGGTACCGAAGCCAGCTAAAAAGTCAATAATCGATACCTAAAACTTGAATTGTTCTACTTCTTACTAGCTATTGCATCAACTTAGAAGCTTCATCTGTGTTCTACTGTGGTGTTTTTAGTGTCTCCGCATACCGCAGCACGCGACATAGCTTTGCAGACGATAAGTACAACCGTTTCAGAGAGAAGAGCGGCCAATGTGACGATCTGGCTTTAAGTCGATTCGATAACAAATGACGAAAACGGACGAATTTCTCAGGTTTTTACTACATATGAACACTTTTCACATTCTCCCGTGCAACTCGGCTGCTAGTCCTCCTTTCATGCAGAATGTCAAGGTCCTAGCTCATGGCCAAGGCACCAAAGCCAGTTAAAAAGTCAATAATCGATACCTAAAACTTGAATTGTAATACTTCTTACTGGCTATTAGATCAACTTAGAAGCTTCGTCTGTGTTCTACTATGGTGCTTTTAGTGTCTCCGCATACCGCAGCACGCGACATAGCTTTGCAGACGATAAGTACAACCGCTTCAGAGAGAAGAGCGGCCAATATGACGATCTGGCTTTAAGTCGATTCGATAACGAATGACGAAAACGGACGGATTTCTCAGGTTTTTACTACATATGAACACTTTTCACATTCTCCCGTGCACCTCTGCTCTAGTCCTCCTTTTATTCAGAATCTTAAAGTCCTAGCTCATGTCCAAGGCACGAAAGCCAGCTAAAAGGTCAATATTCAATACCTAAAACTTGAATTGTACTACTTCTTACTGGCTATTACATCAACTTAGAAGCTTGATCTGTGTTCTACTATGGTGCTTTTAGTGTCTCCTCACACCGCAGCACGCGACATAGCTTTGCAGACGATAAGTACAACCGTTTCAGAGATAAGAGCGGCCAATGTGACGATCTGGCTTTGTGTCGATTCGATAACAAATGACGAAAACGGACGGATTTCTCAGGTTTTTACTACATATGAACAATTTTCACATTCTCCCGTGCAACTCGGCTGCTAGTCCTCCTTTCATGCAGAATCTTAAGGTCCTAGCTCATGTCCAAGGTACCGAAGCCAGCTAAAAAGTCAATAATCGATACCTAAAACTTGAATTGTTCTACTTCTTACTGGCTATTGCATCAACTTAGAAGCTTCATCTGTGTTCTACTGTGGTGTTTTTAGTGTCTCCGCATACCGCAGCACGCGACATAGCTTTGCAGACGATAAGTACAACCGTTTCAGAGAGAAGAGCGGCCAATGTGACGATCTGGCTTTAAGTAGATTCGATAACAAATGACGAAAACGGACGGATTTCTCAGGTTTTTACTACATATGAACACTTTTCACATTCTGACGTGCAACTCGGCTGCTAGTCCTCCTTTCATGCAGAATCTTAAGGTCCTAGCTCATGTCCAAGGTAACGAAGCCAGCTAAAAAGAGAATAATCGATACCTAAAACTTGAATTGTTCTACTTCTTACTGGCTATGGCACCAACTTTGAAGCTTCACCTATGTTCTACTATGGTGATTTTAGTGTCTCCGCATACCGCAGCACGCGACATAGCTTTGCAGACGATAAGTACAACCGTTTCAGAGAGAAGAGCGGCCAATGTGACGATCTGGCTTTAAGTCGATTCGATAACAAATGACGAAAACGGACGAATTTCTCAGGTTTTTATTACATATGAACACTTTTCACATTCTCCCGTGCAACTCGGCTGCTAGTCCTCCTTTCATGCAGAATGTCAAGCTCCTAGCTCATGGCCAAGGCACCAAAGCCAGTTAAAAAGTCAATAATCGATACCTAAAACTTGAATTGTACTACATCTTACTGGCTATTAGATCAACTTAGAAGCTTCGTCTGTGTTCTACTATGGTGCTTTTAGTGTCTCCGCATACCGCAGCACGCGACATAGCTTTGCAGACGATAAGTACAACCGCTTCAGAGAGAAGAGCGGCCAATGTGACGATCTGGCTTTAAGTCGATTCGATAACAAATGACGAAAACGGACGAATTTCTCAGGTTTTTACTACATATGAACACTTTTCACATTCTCCCATGCAACTCTGCTGCTAGTCCTCCTTTTATGCAGAATCTTAAAGTCCTAGCTCATGTCCAAGGCACGAAAGCCAGCTAAAAGGTCAATATTCAATACCTAAAACTTGAATTGTACTACTTCTTACTGGCTATTACATCAACTTAGAAGCTTGATCTGTGTTCTACTATGGTGCTTTTAGTGTCTCAGCATACCGCAGTACGCGACCTAGCTTTGCACACGATAAGTACAACCGTTTCAGAGAGAAGAGCGGCCAATGTGATGATCTGGCTTTAAGTCGATTCGATAACAAATGACGAAAACGAACGGATTTCTCAGGTTTTTACTACATATGAACACTTTTCACATTCTCCCGTGCGACTCGGCTGCTAGTCCTCCTTTCATGAAGAATCTTAAGGTCCTAGCTCATGTCCAAGGCACCAAAGCCAGCTAAAAGGTCCATATTCAATACCTATAACTTGAATTGTACTACATCTTACTGGCTATTACATCAACTTAGAAGCTTGATCTGTGTTCTACTATGGTGCTTTTAGTGTCTCCTCACACCGCAGCACGCGACATAGCTTTGCAGACGATAAGTACAACCGTTTCAGAGAGAAGAGCGGCCAATGTGACGATCTGGCTTTGTGTCGATTCGATAACAAATGACGTAAACGGACGGATTTCTCAGGTTTTTACTACATATGAACACTTTTCACATTCTCCCGTGCAACTCGGCTGCTAGTCCTCCTTTCATGCAGAATGTCAAGGTCCTAGCTCATGGCCAAGGCACCAAAGCCAGTTAAAAAGTCAATAATCGATACCTAAAACTTGAATTGTACTACTTCTTACTGGCTATTACATCAACTTAGAAGCTTCGTCTGTGTTCTACTACGGTGCTTTTCCTGTTTCCGCCTACAGCAACACGTGACATAGCTTTGCAGACGATAAGTACAACCGTTTCAGAGAGAAGAGCGGCCAATGTGACGATCTGGCTTTAAGTCGATTCGATAACAAATGACGAAAACGGACGAATTTCTCAGGTTTTTACTACATATGAACACTTTTCACATTCTCCCGTGCAACTCGGCTGCTAGTCCTCCTTTCATGCAGAATGTCAAGGTCCTAGCTCATGGCCAAGGCACCAAAGCCAGTTAAAAAGTCAATAATCGATACCTAAAACTTGAATTGTAATACTTCTTACTGGCTATTAGATCAACTTAGAAGCTTCGTCTGTGTTCTACTATGGTGCTTTTAGTGTCTCCGCATACCGCAGCACGCGACATAGCTTTGCAGACGATAAGTACAACCGCTTCAGAGAGAAGAGCGGCCAATATGACGATCTGGCTTTAAGTCGATTCGATAACGAATGACGAAAACGGACGGATTTCTCAGGTTTTTACTACATATGAACTCTTTTCACATTCTCCCGTGCACCTCTGCTCTAGTCCTCCTTTTATTCAGAATCTTAAAGTCCTAGCTCATGTCCAAGGCACGAAAGCCAGCTAAAAGGTCAATATTCAATACCTAAAACTTGAATTGTACTACTTCTTACTGGCTATTACATCAACTTAGAAGCTTGATCTGTGTTCTACTATGGTGCTTTTAGTGTCTCCTCACACCGCAGCACGCGACATAGCTTTGCAGACGATAAGTACAACCGTTTCAGAGATAAGAGCGGCCAATGTGACGATCTGGCTTTGTGTCGATTCGATAACAAATGACGAAAACGGACGGATTTCTCAGGTTTTTACTACATATGAACAATTTTCACATTCTCCCGTGCAACTCGGCTGCTAGTCCTCCTTTCATGCAGAATCTTAAGGTCCTAGCTCATGTCCAAGGTACCGAAGCCAGCTAAAAAGTCAATAATCGATACCTAAAACTTGAATTGTTCTACTTCTTACTGGCTATTGCATCAACTTAGAAGCTTCATCTGTGTTCTACTGTGGTGTTTTTAGTGTCTCCGCATACCGCAGCACGCGACATAGCTTTGCAGACGATAAGTACAACCGTTTCAGAGAGAAGAGCGGCCAATGTGACGATCTGGCTTTAAGTAGATTCGATAACAAATGACGAAAACGGACGGATTTCTCAGGTTTTTACTACATATGAACACTTTTCACATTCTGACGTGCAACTCGGCTGCTAGTCCTCCTTTCATGCAGAATCTTAAGGTCCTAGCTCATGTCCAAGGTAACGAAGCCAGCTAAAAAGAGAATAATCGATACCTAAAACTTGAATTGTTCTACTTCTTACTGGCTATGGCACCAACTTTGAAGCTTCACCTATGTTCTACTATGGTGATTTTAGTGTCTCCGCATACCGCAGCACGCGACATAGCTTTGCAGACGATAAGTACAACCGTTTCTGAGAGAAGAGCGCCCAATGTGACGATCTGGCTTTAAGTCGATTCGATAACAAACGACGAAAACGGACGGATTTCTCAGGTTTTTACTACATATGAACACTTTTCACATTCTCCCGTGCAACTCGGCTGCTAGTCCTCCTTTCATGCAGAATGTCAAGGTCCTAGCTCATGGCCAAGGCACCAAAGCCAGTTAAAAAGTCAATAATCGATACCTAAAACTTGAATTGTACTACTTCTTACTGGCTATTACATCAACTTAGAAGCTTCGTCTGTGTTCTACTATGGTGCTTTTCCTGTTTCCGCAAACGGCAACACGTGACATAGCTTTGAAGACGATAAGTACAACCGTTTCATAGAGAAGAGCGGCCAATGTGACGATCTGGCTTTAAGTCGATTCGATAACAAATGACGAAAACGGACGGATTTCTCAGGTTTTTACTACATATGAACACTTTTCACATTCTCCCGTCCAACTCGGCTGCTAGTCCTCCTTTCATGCAGAATCTTAAGGTCCTACCTCATGTCCAAGGCACCAAAGCCAGCTTAAAAGTCAATAATCGATTCCTAAAACTTGAATTGTTCTACTTCTTACTGGCTATTGCATCAACTTAGAAGCTTCATCTGTGTTCTACTATGGTGATTTTAGTGTCTCCGCATACCGCAGCACGCGACATAGCTTTGCAGACGATAAGTACAACCGTTTCAGAGAGAAGAGCGGCCAATGTGACGATCTGGCTTTAAATCGATTCTATTACAAATGACGAAAACAGACGGATTTCTCAGGTTTTTACTACATATGAACACTTTTCACATTCTCCCGTGCAACTCGGCTGCTAGTCCTCCTTTCATGCAGAATCTTAAGGTCCTACCTCATGTCCAAGGCACCAAAGCCAGCATAAAAGTCAATAATCGATTCCTAAAACTTGAATTGTACTACTTCTTACTGGCTATTACATCAACTTAGATGCTTCATCTGTGTTCTACTATGGTGATTTTAGTGTCTCCCCATACCGCTGCACGCGACATAGCTTTGCAGACGATATGTTCAACCGTTTAAGAGAGAAGAGCGGCCAATGTGACGATCTGGCTTTAAGTCGATTCGATAACAAATGACGAAAACGGACGGATTTCTCAGGTTTTTACTACATACGATCACTTTTCACATTCTCACGTGCAACTCGGCTGCTAGTCCTCCTTTCATGCAGAATCTTAAGGTCCTAGCTCATGTCCAAGGTACCGAAGCCAGCTAAAAAGTCAATAAGAGATACCTAAAACTTGAATTGTTCTACTTCTTACTGGTTATTGCATCAACTTAGAAGCTTCATTTGTGTTCTACTGTGGTGATTTTAGTGTCTCCGCATACCGCAGCACGCGACATAGCTTTGCAGACGATAAGTACAACCGTTTCAGAGAGAAGAGCGGCCAATGTGACGATCTGGCTTTAAGTCGATTCGATAACAAATGACGAAAACGGACGAATTTCTCAGGTTTTTACTACATATGAACACTTTTCACATTCTCCCGTGCAACTCGGCTGCTAGTCCTCCTTTCATGCAGAATGTCAAGGTCCTAGCTCATGGCCAAGGCACCAAAGCCAGTTAAAAAGTCAATAATCGATACCTAAAACTTGAATTGTAATACTTCTTACTGGCTATTAGATCAACTTAGAAGCTTCGTCTGTGTTCTACTATGGTGCTTTTAGTGTCTCCGCATACCGCAGCACGCGACATAGCTTTGCAGACGATAAGTACAACCGCTTCAGAGAGAAGAGCGGCCAATGTGACGATCTGGCTTTAAGTCGATTCGATAACAAATGACGAAAACGGACGGATTTCTCAGGTTTTTACTACATATGAACACTTTTCACATTCTCCCGTGCAACTCTGCTGCTAGTCCTCCTTTTATTCAGAATCTTAAAGTCCTAGCTCATGTCCAAGGCACGAAAGCCAGCTAAAAGGTCAATATTCAATACCTAAAACTTGAATTGTACTACTTCTTACTGGCTATTACATCAACTTAGAAGCTTGATCTGTGTTCTACTATGGTGCTTTTAGTGTCTCAGCATACCGCAGTACGCGACATAGCTTTGCAGACGATAAGTACAACCGTTTCAGATATAAGAGCGGCCAATGTGACGATCTGGCTTTAAGTCGATTCGATAACAAATGACGAAAACGAACGGATTTCTCAAGTTTTTACTACATATGAACACTTTTCACATTCTCCCGTGCAACTCGGCTGCTAGTCCTCCATTCATGCAGAATCTTAAGGTCCTAGCTCATGTCCAAGGCACCAAAGCCAGCTAAAAAGTCAATAATCAATACCTAAAACTTGAATTGTACTACTTCTTACTGGCTATTACATCAACTTACAAGCTTCATCTGTGTTCTACTACGGTGCTTTTAGTTTCTCCGCATACCGCAGCACGCGACACAGTTTTGCAGACGATAAGTACAACCGTTTCAGAGAGAAGAGCGGCCAATGTGACGATCTGGCTTTAAGTCGATTCAATAACAAATGACGAAAACGGACGGATTTCTCAGGTTTTTACTACATATGAACAATTTTCACATTCTCCCGTGGAACTCGGCTGCTAGTCCACCTTTCATGCAGAATCTTAAGGTCCTAGCTCATGTCCAATGCACCAAAGCTAGCTAAAAAGTCAATAATCGATACCTAAAACTTGAATTGTACTACATCTTACTGGATATTACATCAACTTAGAAGCTTCATCTGTGTTCTACTGTGGTGATTTTAGTGTCACCGCATACCGCAGCACGTGACATAGCTTTTCAGACGATAAGTACAACCGTTTCAGAGAGAAGAGCGGCCAATGTGACGATCTGGCTTTAAGTCGATTCGATAACAGATGACGAAAACGGACGGATTTCTCAGGTTTTTACTACATATGAACACTTTTCACATTCTCACGTGCAACTCGGCTGCTAGTCCTCCTTTCATGCAGAATCTTAAGGTCCTAGCTCATGTCCAAGGCACCAAAGCCAGCTAAAAAGACAATAACCGATACCTAAAACTTGAATTGTACTTCTTCTTACTGGCTATTACATCAACTTAGAAGCTTCGTCTGTGTTCTACTAAGGTGCTTTTCCTGTTTCCGCCTACGGCAACACGCGACATAGCTTTGCAGACGATAAGCACAACCGTTTCAGAGAGAAGAGCGGCCAATGTGACGATCTGGCTTTAAATCGATTCGATAACAAATGACGAAAAAGGACGGATTTCTCAGGTTATTACTACATATGAACACTTTTCACATTCTCCCGTGCAACTCGGCTGCTAGTCCTCCTTTCATGCAGAACCTTAAAGTCCTAGCTCATGTCCAAGGCACCAAAGCCAGCTAAAAGGTCCATATTCAATACCTAAAACTTGAATTGTACTACTTCTTACTGGCTATTACATCAACTTAGAAGCTTGATCTGTGGTCTACTATGTTGCTTTTAGTGTCTCAGCATGCCGCAGCACGCGACATAGCTTTTCAGACGATAAGTACAACCGTTTCAGAGAGAAGAGCGGCCAATGTGACGATCTGTCTTTAAGTCGATTCGATAACAAATGACGAAAACGGACGGATTACTCAGGTTTTTACTACATATGAACACTTTTCACATTCTCCCGCGCAACTCGGCTGCTAGTCCTTCTTTCATGCAGAATCTTAAAATCCTAGCTCATGTCCAAGGCACCAAAGCCAGCTAAAAAGTCAATAACCGATACCTAAAACTTGAATTGTACTTCTTCTTACTGGCTACTACATCAACTTAGATGCTTCATCTGTGTTCTACTATGGTGATTTTAGTGTCTCCACATACCGCTGCACGCGACATAGCTTTGCAGACGATATGTACAACCGTTTCAGAGAGAAGAGCGGCCAATGTGACCATCTGGCTTTAAGTCGATTCGATAACAAATGACGAAAACGGACTGATTTCTCAGGTTTTTACTACATATGAACACTTTTCACATTCTGACGTGCAACTCGGCTGCTAGTCCTCCTTTCATGCAGAATCTTAAGGTCCTAGCTCATCTCCAAGGTACCGAAGCCAGCTAAAAGGTCAATAATCGATACCTAAAACTTGAATTGTTCTACTTCTTACTGGCTATTGCATCAACTTAGAAGCTTCATCTGTGTTCTACAATGGTGATTTTAGTGTTTCCGCATACCGCAGCACGCGACATAGCTTTGCAGACGATAAGTACAACCGTTTCAGAGAGAAGAGCGGCCAATGTGACGATCTGGCTTTAAGTCGATTCGATAACAAATGAAGAAAACGGACGGATTTCTCTGGTTTTTAATACATATGAACACTTTTCACATTCTCCCGTGCAACTCGGCTGCTAGTCGTCCTTTCATGCAGAATCTTAAGGTCCTAGCACATGTCCAAGGCACCAAAGCCAGCTAAAAAGTCAATAACCGATACCTAAAACTTGAATTGTACTACTTCTTACTGGCTATTACATCAACTTAGAAGCTTCGTCTGTGTTCTACTACGGTGCTTTTCCTGTTTCCGCCAACGGCAACACGTGACATAGTTTTGCAGACGATAAGTACAACCGTTTCAGAGAGAAGAGCGGCCAATGTGACGATCTGGCTTTAAGTCGATTCGATAACAAATGACGAAAACGGACGGATTTCTCAGGTTTTTACTACATATGACCACTTTTCACATTCTCCCGTGCAACTCGGCTGCTAGTCCTCCTTTCATGCAGAATCTTAAGGTCCTAGCTCATGTCCAAGGCACCAAAGCCAGCTAAAATGTCAATAACCGATACCTAAAACTTGAATTGTACTACTTCTTACTGGCTATTTCATCATCTTAGGAGCTTCATCTGTGTTCTACTATGGTGCTTTTAGTGTCTCCGAATACCGCAGTACGCGACATAGCTTTGCAGACGATAAGTACAACCGTTTCAGAGAGAAGAGCGGCCAATGTGACGATCTGGCTTTAAGTCGATTCGATAACAAATGACGAAAACGAACGGATTTCTCAGGTTTTTACTACATATGACCAGTTTTCACATTCTCCCGTGCAACTCGGTTGCTAGTCCTCCTTTCATGCAGAATCTTAAGGTCCTAGCTCCTGTCCAAGGCACCAAAGCCAGCTAAAAAGTCAATAATCAATACCTAAAACTTGAATTGTACTACTTCTTACTGGCTATTACATCAACTTAGAAGCTTCATCTGTGTTCTACTACGTTGCTTTTAGTTTCTCCGCATACCGCAGCACGCGACATAGTTTTGCAGACGATAAGTACAACCATTTCAGAGAGAAGAGCGGCCAATGTGACGATCTGTCATTAAGTCGATTCGATAACAAATGACGAAAACGGACGGATTACTCAGGTTTTTACTACATATGAACACTTTTCACATTCTCCCGCGCAACTCGGCTGCTAGTCCTCCTTTCATGCAGAATCGTAAAGTCCCAGCTCATGTCCAAGGCACCAAAGCCAGCTAAAAAGTCAATAATCGATTCCTAAAACTTGAATTGTACTACTTCATACTGGCTATTACATCAACTTAGATGCTTCATCTGTGTTCTACTATGGTGATTTTAGTGTCTCCGCATACCGCAGCACGCGACATAGTTTTGCAGACGATAAGTACAACCATTTCAGAGAGAAGAGCGGCCAATGTGACGATCTGTCTTTAAGTCGATTCGATAACAAATGACGAAAACGGACGGATTTCTCAGGTTTTTACTACATATGAACACTTTTCACATTCTCCCGTGCAACTCGGCTGCTAGTCCTCCTTTCATGCAGAATGTCAAGGTCCTAGCTCATGGCCAAGGCACCAAAGCCAGTTAAAAAGTCAATAATCGATACCTAAAACTTGAATTGTACTACTTCTTACTGGCTATTACATCAACTTAGAAGCTTGATCTGTGTTCTACTATGGTGCTTTTAGTGTCTCCTCACACCGCAGCACGCGACATAGCTTTGCAGACGATAGGTACAACCGTTTCAGAGAGAAGAGCGGCCAATGTGACGATCTGGCTTTGTGTCGATTCGATAACAAATGACGAAAACGGACGGATTTCTCAGGTTTTTACTACATATGAACACTTTTCACATTCTCCCGTGCAACTCGGCTGCTAGTCCTCCTTTCATGCAGAATCTTAAGGTCCTACCTCATGTCCAAGGCACCAAAGCCAGCATAAAAGTCAATAATCGATTCCTAAAACTTGAATTGTACTACTTCTTACTGGCTATTACATCAACTTAGATGCTTCATCTGTGTTCTACTATGGTGATTTTAGTGTCTCCCCATACCGCTGCACGCGACATAGCTTTGCAGACGATATGTTCAACCGTTTAAGAGAGAAGAGCGGCCAATGTGACGATCTGGCTTTAAGTCGATTCGATAACAAATGACGAAAACGGACGGATTTCTCAGGTTTTTACTACATACGATCACTTTTCACATTCTCACGTGCAACTCGGCTGCTAGTCCTCCTTTCATGCAGAATCTTAAGGTCCTAGCTCATGTCCAAGGTACCGAAGCCAGCTAAAAAGTCAATAAGAGATACCTAAAACTTGAATTGTTCTACTTCTTACTGGTTATTGCATCAACTTAGAAGCTTCATTTGTGTTCTACTGTGGTGATTTTAGTGTCTCCGCATACCGCAGCACGCGACATAGCTTTGCAGACGAAAAGTACAACCGTTTCAGAGAGAAGAGCGGCCAATGTGACGATCTGGCTTTAAGTCGATTCGATAACAAATGACGAAAACGGACGAATTTCTCAGGTTTTTACTACATATGAACACTTTTCACATTCTCCCGTGCAACTCGGCTGCTAGTCCTCCTTTCATGCAGAATGTCAAGGTCCTAGCTCATGGCCAAGGCACCAAAGCCAGTTAAAAAGTCAATAATCGATACCTAAAACTTGAATTGTAATACTTCTTACTGGCTATTAGATCAACTTAGAAGCTTCGTCTGTGTTCTACTATGGTGCTTTTAGTGTCTCCGCATACCGCAGCACGCGACATAGCTTTGCAGACGATAAGTACAACCGCTTCAGAGAGAAGAGCGGCCAATGTGACGATCTGGCTTTAAGTCGATTCGATAACAAATGACGAAAACGGACGGATTTCTCAGGTTTTTACTACATATGAACGCTTTTCACATTCTCCCGTGCAACTCTGCTGCTAGTCCTCCTTTTATTCAGAATCTTAAAGTCCTAGCTCATGTCCAAGGCACGAAAGCCAGCTAAAAGGTCAATATTCAATACCTAAAACTTGAATTGTACTACTTCTTACTGGCTATTACATCAACTTAGAAGCTTGATCTGTGTTCTACTATGGTGCTTTTAGTGTCTCAGCATACCGCAGTACGCGACATAGCTTTGCAGACGATAAGTACAACCGTTTCAGATATAAGAGCGGCCAATGTGACGATCTGGCTTTAAGTCGATTCGATAACAAATGACGAAAACGAACGGATTTCTCAAGTTTTTACTACATATGAACACTTTTCACATTCTCCCGTGCAACTCGGCTGCTAGTCCTCCATTCATGCAGAATCTTAAGGTCCTAGCTCATGTCCAAGGCACCAAAGCCAGCTAAAAAGTCAATAATCAATACCTAAAACTTGAATTGTACTACTTCTTACTGGCTATTACATCAACTTACAAGCTTCATCTGTGTTCTACTACGGTGCTTTTAGTTTCTCCGCATACCGCAGCACGCGACACAGTTTTGCAGACGATAAGTACAACCGTTTCAGAGAGAAGAGCGGCCAATGTGACGATCTGGCTTTAAGTCGATTCAATAACAAATGACGAAAACGGACGGATTTCTCAGGTTTTTACTACATATGAACAATTTTCACATTCTCCCGTGGAACTCGGCTGCTAGTCCACCTTTCATGCAGAATCTTAAGGTCCTAGCTCATGTCCAATGCACCAAAGCTAGCTAAAAAGTCAATAATCGATACCTAAAACTTGAATTGTACTACATCTTACTGGATATTACATCAACTTAGAAGCTTCGTCTGTGTTCTACTAAGGTGCTTTTCCTGTTTCCGCCTACGGCAACACGCGACATAGCTTTGCAGACGATAAGCACAACCGTTTCAGAGAGAAGAGCGGCCAATGTGACGATCTGGCTTTAAATCGATTCGATAACAAATGACGAAAAGGGACGGATTTCTCAGGTTATTACTACATATGAACACTTTTCACATTCTCCCGTGCAACTCGGCTGCTAGTCCTCCTTTCATGCAGAACCTTAAAGTCCTAGCTCATGTCCAAGGCACCAAAGCCAGCTAAAAGGTCCATATTCAATACCTAAAACTTGAATTGTACTACTTCTTACTGGCTATTACATCAACTTAGAAGCTTGATCTGTGGTCTACTATGTTGCTTTTAGTGTCTCAGCATGCCGCAGCACGCGACATAGCTTTTCAGACGATAAGTACAACCGTTTCAGAGAGAAGAGCGGCCAATGTGACGATCTGTCTTTAAGTCGATTCGATAACAAATGACGAAAACGGACGGATTACTCAGGTTTTTACTACATATGAACACTTTTCACATTCTCCCGCGCAACTCGGCTGCTAGTCCTTCTTTCATGCAGAATCTTAAAATCCTAGCTCATGTCCAAGGCACCAAAGCCAGCTAAAAAGTCAATAACCGATACCTAAAACTTGAATTGTACTTCTTCTTACTGGCTACTACATCAACTTAGATGCTTCATCTGTGTTCTACTATGGTGATTTTAGTGTCTCCACATACCGCTGCACGCGACATAGCTTTGCAGACGATATGTACAACCGTTTCAGAGAGAAGAGCGGCCAATGTGACCATCTGGCTTTAAGTCGATTCGATAACAAATGACGAAAACGGACTGATTTCTCAGGTTTTTACTACATATGAACACTTTTCACATTCTCACGTGCAACTCGGCTGCTAGTCCTCCTTTCATGCAGAATCTTAAGGTCCTAGCTCATCTCCAAGGTACCGAAGCCAGCTAAAAGGTCAATAATCGATACCTAAAACTTGAATTGTTCTACTTCTTACTGGCTATTGCATCAACTTAGAAGCTTCATCTGTGTTCTACAATGGTGATTTTAGTGTTTCCGCATACCGCAGCACGCGACATAGCTTTGCAGACGATAAGTACAACCGTTTCAGAGAGAAGAGCGGCCAATGTGACGATCTGGCTTTAAGTCGATTCGATAACAAATGAAGAAAACGGACGGATTTCTCTGGTTTTTAATACATATGAACATTTTTCACATTCTCCCGTGCAACTCGGCTGCTAGTCGTCCTTTCATGCAGAATCTTAAGGTCCTAGCACATGTCCAAGGCACCAAAGCCAGCTAAAAAGTCAATAACCGATACCTAAAACTTGAATTGTACTACTTCTTACTGGCTATTACATCATCTTAGGAGCTTCATCTGTGTTCTACTATGGTGCTTTTAGTTACTCCGAATACCGCAGTACGCGACATAGCTTTGCAGACAATAAGTACAACCGTTTCAGAGAGAAGAGCGGCCAATGTGACGATCTGGCTTTAAGTCGATTCGATAACAAATGACGAAAACGGACGGATTTCTCAGGTTTTTACTACATATGAACACTTTTCACATTCTCCCGTGCAACTTGGCTGCTAGTCCTCCTTTCATGCAGAATCTTAAGGTCCAAGCTCATGTCCAAGGCACCAAAGCCAGCTAAAAAGTCAATAATCAATACCTAAAACTTGAATTGTACTACTTCTTACTGGCTATTACATCAACTTAGAAGCTTCATCTGTGTTCTACTACGGTGCTTTTAGTTTCTCCGCATACCGCAGCACGCGACATAGTTTTGCAGTCGATAAGTACAACCGTTTCAGAGAGAAGGGCGGCCAATGTGACGATCTGGCTTTATGTCGATTCGATAACAAATGACGAAAAAGGACGGATTTCTCAGGTTATTACTACATATGAACACTTTTCACATTCTCCCGTGCAACTCGGCTGCTAGTCCTCCTTTCATGCAGAATCTTAAGGTCCTAGCTCATGTCCAAGGCACCAAAGCCAGCTAAAAGATCCATATTCAATACCTAAAACTTGAATTGTACTACTTCTTACTGGCTATTACATCAACGTAGAAGCTTGATCTGTGTTCTACTATGGTGCTTTTAGTATCTCAGCATGCCGCAGCACGCGACATAGCTTTGCAGACGATAAGTACAACCGTTTCAGAGAGAAGAGCGGCCAATGTGACGATCTGGCTTTAAGCCGATTCGATAACAAATGACGAAAACGGACGGATTTCTCAGGTTTTTACTACATATGAACACTTTTCACATTCTGACGTGCAACTCGGCTGCTAGTCCTCCTTTCATGCAGAATCTTAAGGTCCTAGCTCATGTCCAAGGTACCGAATACAGCTAAAAAGTCAATAATCGATACCTAAAACTTGAATTGTTCTACTTCTTACAGGCTATTGCATCAACTTAGAAGCTTCATCTGTGTTCTACTATGGTGATTTTAGTGTCTCCGCATACCGCAGCACGCGACATAGCTTTGCAGACGATAAGTACAACCGTTTCAGAGAGAAGAGCGGCCAATGTGACGATCTGGCTTTAAGTCGATTCGATAACAAATGACGAAAACGGACGGATTTCTCAGGTTTTTACTACATATGAACACTTTTCACATTCTCCCGTGCAACTCGGCTGGTAGTCCTCCTTTCATGCAGAATGTCAAGGTCCTAGCCCATGGCCAATGCAACAAAGCCAGTTAAAAAGTGAATAATCGATACCTAAAATTTGAATTGTACTATTTCTTACTGGCTATTACATCAACTTAGAAGCTTCGTCTGTGTTATACTATGGTGCTTTTCCTGTTTCCGCCTACGGCAACACGTGACATAGCTTTGCAGACGATAAGTACAACCGTTTCAGAGAGAAGAGCGGCCAATGTGACGATCTGGCTTTAGTCGATTCGATAGCAAATGACGAAAACGGACGGATTTCACAGGTTTTCACTACATATGAACACTTTTCACATTCTCCCGTGCGACTTGGTTGCTAGTCCTCCTTTCATACAGAATCTTAAGGTCCTAGCTCATGTCCAAGGCACCAAAGCCAGCTAAGAAGTCAATAATCGATACCTAAAACTTGAATTGTACTAATCTTACTGGATATTACATCAACTTAGAAGCTTCATCTGTGTTCTACTGTGGGGTTTTTAGTGTCTCCGCATACCGCAGCACGTGACATAGCTTTGCAGACGATAAGTACAACCGTTTCAGAGAGAAGAGCGGCCAATGTGACGATCTGGCGTTAAGTCGATTCGATAACAAATGACGAAAAAGGACTGATTTCTCAGGTTTTTACTACATTTGAACTGTTTTCACATTCTCCCGTGCAACTCGGCTGCTAGTCCACCTTTCATGCAGAATATTAAGGTCCTAGCTCATGTCCAATGCACCAAAGCCAGCTAAAAAGTCAATAATCGATACCTAAAACTTGAATTGTACTACTTCTTACTGGCTATTACATCAACTTAGAAGCTTGATCTGTGTTCTACTATGGTGCTTTTAGTGTCTCAGCATGCCGCAGCACGCGACATAGCCTTTCAGACGATAAGTACAACCGTTTCAGAGAGAAGAGCGGCCAATGTGACGATCTGTCTTTAAGTCGATTCGATAACAAATGACGAAAACGGACGGATTTCTCAGGTTTTTACTACATATGAACACTTTTCACATTCTGACGTGCAACTCGGCTGCTAGTCCTCCTTTCATGCAGAATCTTAAGGTCCTAGCTCATGTCCAAGGTACCGAAGCCAGCTAAAAAGACAATAATCGATATCTAAAACTTGAATTGTTCTACTTCTTACTGGCTATTGCATCAACTTAGAAGCTTCATCTGTGTTCTACTATGGTGATTTTAGTGTCTCCGCATACCGCAGCACGCGACATAGCTTTGCAGACGATAAGTACAACCGTTTCAGAGAGAAGTGCGGCCAATGTGACGATCTGGCTTTAAATCGATTCTATTACAAATGACGAAAACAGACGGATTTCTCAGGTTTTTACTACATATGAACACTTTTCACATTCTCCCGTGCAACTCGGCTGCTAGTCCTCCTTTCATGCAGAAGGTCAAGGTCCTAGCTCATGGCCAAAGCACCAAAGCCAGTTAAAAAGTCAATAATCGATACCTAAAACTTGAATTGTACTACTTCTTACTGGCTATTACATCAACTTAGAAGCTTCGTCTGTGTTCTACTACGGTGCTTTTCCTGTTTCCGCCTACGGCAACACGTGACATAGCTTTGCAGACGATAAGTACAACCGTTTCAGAGAGAAGAGCGGCCAATGTGACGATCTGGCTTTAAGTCGATTCGATAACAAATGACGAAAACGGACGGATTTCTCAGGTTTTTACTACATATGACCACTTTTCACATTCTCCCGTGCAACTCGGCTGCTAGTCCTCCTTTCATGCAGAATCTTAAGGTCCTAGCTCATGTCCAAGGCACCAAAGCCAGCTAAAATGTCAATAACCGATACCTAAAACTTGAATTGTACTACTTCTTACTGGCTATTTCATCATCTTAGGAGCTTCATCTGTGTTCTACTATGGTGCTTTTAGTGTCTCCGAATACCGCAGTACGCGACATAGCTTTGCAGACGATAAGTACAACCGTTTCAGAGAGAAGAGCGGCCAATGTGACGATCTGGCTTTAAGTCGATTCGATAACGAATGACGAAAACGAACGGATTTCTCAAGTTTTTACTACATATGACCAGTTTTCACATTCTCCCGTGCAACTCGGCTGCTAGTCCTCCTTTCGTGCAGAATCTTAAGGTCCTAGCTCATGTCCAAGGCACCAAAGCCAGCTAAAAAGTCAATAATCAATACCTAAAACTTGAATTGTACTACTTCTTACTGGCTATTACATCAACTTAGAAGCTTCATCTGTGTTCTACTACGTTGCTTTTAGTTTCTCCGCATACCGCAGCACGCGACATAGTTTTGCAGACGATAAGTACAACCATTTCAGAGAGAAGAGCGGCCAATGTGACGATCTGTCTTTAAGTCGATTCGATAACAAATGACGAAAACGGACGGATTACTCAGGTTTTTACTTTATATGAACACTTTTCACATTCTCCCGCGCAACTCGGCTGCTAGTCCTCCTTTCATGCAGGATCTTAAAGTCCCAGCTCATGTCCAAGGCACCAAAGCCAGCTAAAAAGTCAATAATCGATTCCTAAAACTTGAATTGTACTACTTCTTACTGGCTATTACATCAACTTAGATGCTTCATCTGTGTTCTACTATGGTGATTTTAGTGTCTCCACATACCGCTGCATGCGACATAGCTTTACAGACGATATGTACAAACGTTTCAGAGAGAAGAGCGGCCAATGTGACCATCTGGCTTTAAGTCGATTCGATAACAAATGACGAAAACGGACGGATTTCTCAGGTTTTTACTACATATGAACACTTTTCACATTCTCCCGTGCAACTCGGCTGCTAGTCCTCCTTTCATGCAGAATGTCAAGGTCCTAGCTCATGGCCAAGGCACCAAAGCCCGTTAAAAAGTCAATAATCGATACCTAAAACTTGAATTGTACTACTTCTTACTGGCTATTACATCAACTTAGAAGCTTCGTCTGTGTTCTACTATGGTGCTTTTCCTGTTTCCGCAAACGGCAACACGTGACATAGCTTTGCAGACGATAAGTACAACCGTTTCAGAGAGAAGAGCGGCCAATGTGACGATCTGTCTTTAAGTCGATTCGATAACAATTGACGAAAACGGACGGATTTCTCAGGTTTTTACTACATATGAACACTTTTCACATTCTGACGTGCAACTCGGCTGCTAGTCCTCCTTTCATGCAGAATCTTAAGGTCCTAGCTCATGTCCAAGGCACCAAAGCCAGCTAAAAAGTCAATAACCGATACCTAAAACTTGAATTGTACTACTTCTTACTGGCTATTTCATCATCTTAGGAGCTTCATCTGTGTTCTACTATGGTGCTTTTAGTGTCTCCGAATACCGCAGTACGCGACATAGCTTTGCAGACGATAAGTAAAACCGTTTCAGAGAGAAGAGCGGCCAATGTGACGATCTGGCTTTAAGTCGATTCGATAACAAATGACGAAAACGAACGGATTTCTCAAGTTTTTACTACATATGACCAGTTTTCACATTCTCCCGTGCAACTCGGCTGCTAGTCCTCCTTTCGTGCAGAATCTTAAGGTCCTAGCTCATGTCCAAGGCACCAAAGCCAGCTAAAAAGTCAATAATCAATACCTAAAACTTGAATTGTACTACTTCTTACTGGCTATTACATCAACTTAGAAGCTTCATCTGTGTTCTACTACGTTGCTTTTAGTTTCTCCGCATACCGCAGCACGCGACATAGTTTTGCAGACGATAAGTACAACCATTTCAGAGAGAAGAGCGGCCAATGTGACGATCTGTCTTTAAGTCGATTCGATAACAAATGACGAAAACGGACGGATTACTCAGGTTTTTACTACATATGAACACTTTTCACATTCTCCCGCGCAACTCGGCTGCTAGTCCTCCTTTCATGCAGGATCTTAAAGTCCCAGCTCATGTCCAAGGCACCAAAGCCAGCTAAAAAGTCAATAATCGATTCCTAAAACTTGAATTGTACTACTTCTTACTGGCTATTACATCAACTTAGATGCTTCATCTGTGTTCTACTATGGTGATTTTAGTGTCTCCACATACCGCTGCACGCGACATAGCTTTGCAGACGATATGTACAAACGTTTCAGAGAGAAGAGCGGCCAATGTGACCATCTGGCTTTAAGTCGATTCGATAACAAATGACGAAAACGGACGGATTTCTCAGGTTTTTACTACATATGAACACTTTTCACATTCTCCCGTCCAACTCGGCTGCTAGTCCTCCTTTCATGCAGAATCTTAAGGTCCTACCTCATGTCCAAGGCACCAAAGCCAGCTTAAAAGTCAATAATCGATTCCTAAAACTTGAATTGTTCTACTTCTTACTGGCTATGGCACCAACTTAGAAGCTTCACCTATGTTCTACTATGGTGATTTTAGTGTCTCCGCATACCGCAGCACGCGACATAGCTTTGCAGACGATAAGTACAACCGTTTCAGAGAGAAGAGCGTCCAATGTGACGATCTGGCTTTAAGTCGATTCGATAACAAACGACGAAAACGGACGGATTTCTCAGGTTTTTACTACATATGACCACTTTTCACATTCTCCCGTGCAACTCGGCTGCTAGTCCTCCTTTCATGCAGAATGTCAAGGTCCTAGCTCATGGCCAAGGCACCAAAGCCCGTTAAAAAGTCAATAATCGATACCTAAAACTTGAATTGTACTACTTCTTACTGGCTATTACATCAACTTAGAAGCTTCGTCTGTGTTCTACTATGGTGCTTTTCCTGTTTCCGCAAACGGCAACACGTGACATAGCTTTGCAGACGATAAGTACAACCGTTTCAGAGAGAAGAGCGGCCAATGTGACGATCTGGCTTTAAGTCGATTCGATAACAAATGACGAAAACGGACGGATTTCTCAGGTTTTTACTACATATGAACACTTTTCACATTCTCCCGTCCAACTCGGCTGCTAGTCCTCCTTTCATGCAGAATCTTAAGGTCCTAGCTCATGTCCAAGGCACCAAAGCCAGCTAAAAAGTCAATAATCGATACGTAAAACTTGAATTGTACTACTTCTTACTGGCTATTACATCAACTTAGAAGATTCCGCTCTGTTCTACTACGGTGCTTTTAGTTTCTCCGCATACCGCAGCACGCGACATAGTTTTGCAGACGATAAGTACAACCGTTTCAGAGAGAAGAGCGGCCAATGTGACGATCTGGCTTTAAGTCGATTCGATAACAAATGACGAAAACGGACGGATTTCTCAGGTTTTTACTACATATGAACACTTTTCACATTCTCCCGTGCAACTCGGCTGCTAGTCCACCTTTCATGCAGAATCTTAAGGTCCTAGCTCATGTCCAATGCACCAAAGCCAGCTAAAAAGTCAATAATCGATACCTAAAACTTGAATTGTACTACTTCTTACTGGCTATTACATCAACTTAGAAGCTTCGTCTGTGTTCTACTATGGTGCTTTTAGTGTCTCCACATAGAGCAGCACGCGACATAGCTTTGCAGACGATAAGTACAACCGTTTCAGAGAGAAGAGCGGCCAATGTGACGATCTGGTTTTACATCGATTCGATAACAAATGACGAATACGGACGGATTTCTCAGGTTTTTACTACATATGAACACTTTTGACATTCTCCCATGTAACTCGGCTGCTAGTCCTCCTTTCATGCAGAATCTTAAGGTCCTAGCTCATGTCCAAGGCACCAAAGCCAGCTAAAAAGTCAATAACCGATACCTAAAACTTGAATTGTACTACTTCTTACTGGCTATTATATCAACTTAGAAGCTTCGTCTGTGTTCTACTATGGTGCTTTTAGTGTCTCCGAATACCGCAGTACGCGACATAGCTTTGCAGACGATAAGTACAACCGTTTCAGAGGGAAGAGCGGCCAATGTGACGATCTGGCTTTAAGCCGATTCGATAAGAAATGACGAGAACGGGCGGATTTCTCAGGTTTTTACTACATATGAACACTTTTCACATTCTCCCGTGCAACTGGGCTGCTAGTCCTCCTTTTATGCAGAATCTTAAAGTCCTAGCTCATGTCCAAGGCACGAAAGCCAGCTAAAAAGTCAATAATCGATACCTAAATCTTGAATTGGACTACTTCTTACTGGCTATTACATCAACTTAGAAGATTCATCTGTGTTCTACTATGGTGCTTTTAATGTTTCCGCCTACGGCAACACGCGACATAGCTTTGCAGACTATAAGCACAACCGTTTCAGAGAGAAGAGCGGCCAATGTGACGATCTGGCTTTAAGTCGATTCGATAACAAGTGACGAAAAAGGACGGATTTCTCAGGTTATTACTACATATGAACACTTTTCACATTCTCCCGTCCAACTCGGCTGCTAGTCCTCCTTTCATGCAGAATCTTAAGGTCCTACCTCATGTCCAAGGCACCAAAGCCAGCTTAAAAGTCAATAATCGATTCCTAAAACTTGAATTGTTCTACTTCTTACTGGCTATGGCACCAACTTAGAAGCTTCACCTATGTTCTACTATGGTGATTTTAGTGTCTCCGCATACCGCAGCACGCGACATAGCTTTGCAGACGATAAGTACAACCGTTTCAGAGAGAAGAGCGTCCAATGTGACGATCTGGCTTTAAGTCGATTCGATAACAAACGACGAAAACGGACGGATTTCTCAGGTTTTTACTACATATGACCACTTTTCACATTCTCCCGTGCAACTCGGCTGCTAGTCCTCCTTTCATGCAGAATGTCAAGGTCCTAGCTCATGGCCAAGGCACCAAAGCCCGTTAAAAAGTCAATAATCGATACCTAAAACTTGAATTGTACTACTTCTTACTGGCTATTACATCAACTTAGAAGCTTCGTCTGTGTTCTACTATGGTGCTTTTCCTGTTTCCGCAAACGGCAACACGTGACATAGCTTTGCAGACGATAAGTACAACCGTTTCAGAGAGAAGAGCGGCCAATGTGACGATCTGGCTTTAAGTCGATTCGATAACAAATGACGAAAACGGACGGATTTCTCAGGTTTTTACTACATATGAACACTTTTCACATTCTCCCGTCCAACTCGGCTGCTAGTCCTCCTTTCATGCAGAATCTTAAGGTCCTAGCTCATGTCCAAGGCACCAAAGCCAGCTAAAAAGTCAATAATCGATACGTAAAACTTGAATTGTACTACTTCTTACTGGCTATTACATCAACTTAGAAGATTCCGCTCTGTTCTACTACGGTGCTTTTAGTTTCTCCGCATACCGCAGCACGCGACATAGTTTTGCAGACGATAAGTACAACCGTTTCAGAGAGAAGAGCGGCCAATGTGACGATCTGGCTTTAAGTCGATTCGATAACAAATGACGAAAACGGACGGATTTCTCAGGTTTTTACTACATATGAACACTTTTCACATTCTCCCGTGCAACTCGGCTGCTAGTCCACCTTTCATGCAGAATCTTAAGGTCCTAGCTCATGTCCAATGCACCAAAGCCAGCTAAAAAGTCAATAATCGATACCTAAAACTTGAATTGTACTACTTCTTACTGGCTATTACATCAACTTAGAAGCTTCGTCTGTGTTCTACTATGGTGCTTTTAGTGTCTCCACATAGAGCAGCACGCGACATAGCTTTGCAGACGATAAGTACAACCGTTTCAGAGAGAAGAGCGGCCAATGTGACGATCTGGTTTTACATCGATTCGATAACAAATGACGAATACGGACGGATTTCTCAGGTTTTTACTACATATGAACACTTTTGACATTCTCCCATGTAACTCGGCTGCTAGTCCTCCTTTCATGCAGAATCTTAAGGTCCTAGCTCATGTCCAAGGCACCAAAGCCAGCTAAAAAGTCAATAACCGATACCTAAAACTTGAATTGTACTACTTCTTACTGGCTATTATATCAACTTAGAAGCTTCGTCTGTGTTCTACTATGGTGCTTTTAGTGTCTCCGAATACCGCAGTACGCGACATATCTTTGCAGACGATAAGTACAACCGTTTCAGAGGGAAGAGCGGCCAATGTGACGATCTGGCTTTAAGCCGATTCGATAAGAAATGACGAGAACGGGCGGATTTCTCAGGTTTTTACTACATATGAACACTTTTCACATTCTCCCGTGCAACTGGGCTGCTAGTCCTCCTTTTATGCAGAATCTTAAAGTCCTAGCTCATGTCCAAGGCACGAAAGCCAGCTAAAAAGTCAATAATCGATACCTAAATCTTGAATTGGACTACTTCTTACTGGCTATTACATCAACTTAGAAGATTCATCTGTGTTCTACTATGGTGCTTTTAATGTTTCCGCCTACGGCAACACGCGACATAGCTTTGCAGACTATAAGCACAACCGTTTCAGAGAGAAGAGCGGCCAATGTGACGATCTGGCTTTAAGTCGATTCGATAACAAGTGACGAAAAAGGACGGATTTCTCAGGTTATTACTACATATGAACACTTTTCACATTCTCCCGTGCAACTCGGCTGCTAGTCCTCCTTTCATGCAGAATCTTAAGGTCCTAGCTCATGTCCAAGTCACCAAAGCCAGCTAAAAGGACCATATTCAATACCTAAAACTTGAATTGTACTACTTCTTACTGGCTATTACATCAACTTAGAAGCTTGATCTGTGGTCTACTATGGTGCTTTTAGTGTCTCAGCATGCTCAGCACCGGACATAGCTTTGCAGACGATAAGTACAACCGTTTCAGAGAGAAGAGCGGCCAATGTGACGATCTGGCTTTAAGTCGATTCGATAACAAATGACGAAAACGGACGGATTTCTCAGGTTTTTACTACATATGAACACTTTTCATATTCTCCAGTGCAACTCGGTTGCTAGTCCCCCTTACATGCAGAATCTTAAAGTCCTAGCTCATGTCCAAGGCACCAACGCCAGCTAAAAAGTCAATAATCGATTCCTAAAACTTGAATTGCACTACTTCTTACTGGCTATTACATCAACTTAGATGCTTCATCTGTGTTCTACAATGGTGATTTTAGTGTCTCCACATACCGCTGCACGCGACATAGCTTTTCAGACGATATGTACAAACGTTTCAGAGAGAAGAGCGGCCAATGTGACCATCTGGCTTTAAGTCAATTCGATAACAAATGACGAAAACGGACGGATTTCTCAGGTTTTTACTACATATGAACACTTTTCACATTCTGACGTGCAACTCGGCTGCTAGTCCTCCTTTCATGCAGAATCTTAAGGTCCTAGCTCATGTCCAAGGTACCGAAGCCAGCTAAAAAGTCAATAATCGATACCTAAAACTTGAATTGTTCTACTTCTTACTGGCTATTGCATCAACTTAGAAGCTTCATCTGTGTTCTACTATGGTGATATTAGTGTCTCCGCATACCGCAGCACGCGACATAGCTTTGCAGACGGTAAGTTCAACCGTTTCAGAGAGAAGAGCGGCCAATGTGACGATCTGGCTTTAAGTCGATTCGATAACAAATGACGAAAACGGACGGATTTCTCAGGTTTTTACTACATATGAACACTTTTCACATTCTCCCGTGCAACTCGGCTGCTAGTCCACCTTTCATGCAGAATCTTAAGGTCCTAGCTCATGTCCAATGCCCCAAAGCCAGCTGCAAAGTCAATAATCGATACCTAAAACTTGAATTGTACTACTTCTTACTGGATATTACATCATCTTAGAAGCTTCATCTGTGTTCTACTGGGGTGATTTTAGTGTCACCACATACCGCAGCACGTGACATAGCTTTGCAGACGATAAGTACAACCGTTTCAGAGAGAAGAGCGGCCAATGTGACGATCTGGCTTTAAGTCGATTCGATAACAAATGACGAAAAAGGACGGATTTCTCAGGTTATTACTACATATGAACACTTTTCACATTCTCCCGTGCAAGTCGGCTGCTAGTCCTCCTTTCATGCAGAATCTTAAGGTCCTAGCTCATGTCCAAGGCACCAAAGCCAGCTAAAAAGTCAATATTCGATACCTAAAACTTGAATTGTACTACTTCTTATTGGGTATTACATCAACTTAGAAGCTTCATCTGTGTTCTATTAAGGTGCTCTTAGTGTCTCCACATACCGCAGCACGCGACATAGCTTTGCAGACGATAAGTACAACCGTTTCAGAGAGAAGAGCGGCCAATGTGACAATCTGGCTTTAAGTCGATTCGATAACAAATGACGAAAAAGGACGGATTTCTCAGGTTATTACTACATATGAACACTTTTCACATTCTCCCGTGCAACTCGGCTGCTAGACCTCCTTTCATGCAGAATCTTAAGGTCCTAGCTCATGTCAAATGCACCAAAGCCAGCTAAAAAGTCAATAACCGATACCTAAAACTTGAATTGTACTACTTCTTACTGGCTATTACATCATGTTAGGAGCTTCATCTGTGTTCTGCTATGGTGCTTTTAGTGTTTCCGAATACCGCAGTACGCGACATAGCTTTGCAGACGATAAGTACAACCGTTTCAGAGAGAAGAGCGGCCAATGTGACGATGTGGCTTTAAGTCGATTCGATAACAAATGACGAAAACGGACGGATTTCTCAGGTTTTTACTACATATGAACACTTTTCACATTCTCCCGTGCAACTCGGCTGCTAGTCCTCTTTTCATGCAGAATCTTAAGGTCCTAGCTCATGTCCAAGGCACCAAAGCCAGCTGAAAGGTTAATAATCAATACGTAAAACTTGAATTGTACTACTTCTTACTGGCTATTACATCATCTTAGAAGCTTCATCTGTGTTCTACTACGTTGCTTTTAGTTTCTCCGCATACCGCAGCACGCAACATAGTTTTGCAGACGATAAGTACAAGTGTTTCAGAGAGAAGAGCGGCCAATCCGACGATCTGGCTTTAAGTCGATTCGGTAACAAATGACGAAAACGGACGGATTTCTCAGGTTTTTACTACATATGAACACTTTTCACATTCTCCCGTGCAACTCGGCTGCTAGTCCACCTTTCATGCAGAATCTTAAGGTCCTAGCTCATGTCCAATGCACCAAAGCCAGCTGACAAGTCAATAATCGATACCTAAAACTTGAATTGTACTACTTCTTACTGGATATTACATCATCTTAGAAGCTTCATCTGTGCTCTACTGCGGTGATTTTAGTGTCACCACATACCGCAGCACGTGACATAGCTTTGCAGACGATAAGTACAACCGTTTCAGAGAGAAGAGCGGCCAATGTGACGATCTGGCTTTAAGTCGATTCGATAACAAATGACGAAAACGGACGGATTTCTCAGGTTTTTACTACATATGAACACTTTTCACATTCTCCCGTGCAACTCGGCTGCTAGTCCTCCTTTCATGCAGAATCTTAAGGTCCTAGCTCATGTCCAAGGCACCAAAGCCAGCTAAAAGGACCATATTCAATACCTAAAACCTGAATTGTACTACTTCTTACTGGCTATTACATCAACTTAGAAGCTTGATCTGTGGTCTACTATGGTGCTTTTAGTGTCTCAGCATGCTCAGCACCGGACATAGCTTTGCAGACGATAAGTACAACCGTTTCAGAGAGAAGAGCGGCCAATGTGACGATCTGGCTTTAAGTCGATTCGATAACAAATGACGAAAACGGACGGATTTCTCAGGTTTTTACTACAGATGAACACTTTTCATATTCTCCCGTGCAACTCGGTTGCTAGTCCTCCTTACATGCAGAATCTTAAAGTCCTAGCTCATGTCCAAGGCACCAAAGCCAGCTAAAAAGTCAATAATCGATTCCTAAAAGTTGAATTGCACTACTTCTTACTGGCTATTACATCAACTTAGATGCTTCATCTGTGTTCTACAATGGTGATTTTAGTGTTTCCACATACCGCTGCACGCGACATAGCTTTGCAGACGATATGTACAAACGTTTCAGAGAGAAGTGCGGCCAATGTGACCATCTGGCTTTAAGTCGATTCGATAACAAATGACGAAAACGGACGGATTTCTTAGGTTTTTACTACATATGAACACTTTTCACATTCTGACGTGCAACTCGGCTGCTAGTCCTCCTTTCATGCAGAATCTTAAGGTCCTAGCTCATGTCCAAGGTACCGAAGCCAGCTAAAAAGTCAATAATCGATACCTAAAACTTGAATTGTACTACTTCTTACTGGATATTACATCATCTTAGAAGCTTCATCTGTGTTCTACTGCGGTGATTTTAGTGTCACCACATACCGCAGCACGTGACATAGCTTTGCAGACGATAAGTACAACCGTTTCAGAGAGAAGAGCGGCCAATGTGACGATCTGGCTTTAAGTCGATTCGATAACAAATGACGAAAAAGGACGGATTTCTCAGGTTATTACTACATATGAACACTTTTCACATTCTCCCGAGCAACTCGGCTGCTAGTCCTCCTTTCATGCAGAATCTTAAGGTCCTAGCTCATGTCCAAGGCACCAAAGCCAACTAAAAAGTCAATATTCGATACCTAAAACTTGAATTGTACTACTTCTTATTGGGTATTACATCAACTTAGAAGCTTCATCTGTGTTCTATTAAGGTGCTTTTAGTGTCTCCACATACCGCAGCACGCGACATAGCTTTGCAGACGATAAGTACAACCGTTTCAGAGAGAAGAGCTGCCAATGTGACGATCTGGCTTTAAGTCGATTCGATAACAAATGAGGAAAACGGACGGATTTCTCAGGTTTTTACTACATATGAACACTTTTCACATTCTCCCGTGCAACTCGGCTGCTAGTCCTCCTTTCATGCAGAATCTTAAGGTCCTAGCTCATGTCCAAGGCACCAAAGCCAGCTAAAAAGTCAATAACCGATACCTAAAACTTGAATTGTTCTACTTCTTACTGGCTATTGCATCAACTTAGAAGCTTCATCTGTGTTCTACTATGGTGATATTAGTGTCTCCGCATACCGCAGCACGCGACATAGCTTTGCAGACGGTAAGTTCAACCGTTTCAGAGAGAAGAGCGGCCAATGTGACGATCTGGCTTTAAGTCGATTCGATAACAAATGACGAAAACGGACGGATTTCTCAGGTTTTTACTACATATGAACACTTTTCACATTCTCCCGTGGAACTCGGCTGCTAGTCCACCTTTCATGCAGAATCTTAAGGTCCTAGCTCATGTCCAATGCACCAAAGCCAGCTGCAAAGTCAATAATCGATACCTAAAACTTGAATTGTACTAATTCTTACTGGATATTACATCATCTTAGAAGCTTCATCTGTGTTCTACTGCGGTGATTTTAGTGTCACCACATACCGCAGCACGTGACATAGCTTTGCAGACGATAAGTACAACCGTTTCAGAGAGAAGAGCGGCCAATGTGACGATCTGGCTTTAAGTTGATTCGATAACAAATGACGAAAAAGGACGGATTTCTCAGGTTATTACTACATATGAACACTTTTCACATTCTCCCGTGCAACTCGCCTGCTAGTCCTCCTATTATGCAGAATCTTAAAGTCCTAGCTCATGTCCAAGGCACCAAAGCCAGCTAAAAAGTCAATAATCGATACCTAAAACTTGAATTGGACTACTTCTTACTGGGTATTACATCAACTTAGAAGCTTCATCTGTGTTCTATTATGGTGCTTTTGCTGTTTCCGCCTACGGCAACACGCGACATAGCTCTGCAGACGATAAGTACAACCGTTTCAGAGAGAAGAGCGGCCAATGTGACGATCTGGCTTTAAGTCGATTCGGTAACAAATGACGAAAACGGACGGATTTCTCAGGTTTTTACTACATATGAACACTTTTCACATTCTCCCGTGCAACTCGGCTGCTAGTCCACCTTTCATGCAGAATCTTAAGGTCCTAGCTCATGTCCAATGCACCAAAGCCAGCTGACAAGTCAATAATCGATACCTAAAACTTGAATTGCACTACTTCTTACTGGATATTACATCATCTTAGAAGCTTCATCTGTGCTCTACTGCGGTGATTTTAGTGTCACCACATACCGCAGCACGTGACATAGCTTTGCAGACGATAAGTACAACCGTTTCAGAGAGAAGAGCGGCCGATGTGACGATCTGGCTTTAAGTCGATTCGATAACAAATGACGAAAACGGACGGATTTCTCAGGTTTTTACTACATATGAACACTTTTCACATTCTCCCGTGCAACTCGGCTGCTAGTCCTCCTTTCATGCAGAATCTTAAGGTCCTAGCTCATGTCCAAGGCACCAAAGCCAGCTAAAAAGTCAATATTCGATACCTAAAACTTGAATTGTACTACTTCTTATTGGGTATTACATCGACTTAGAAGCTTCATCTGTGTTCTATTAAGGTGCTTTTAGTGTCTCCACATACCGCAGCACGCGACATAGCTTTGCCGACGATAAGTATAACCGTTTCAGTGAGAAGAGCGGCCAATGTGACGATCTGGCTTTAAGTCAATTCGATAACAAATGACGAAAACGGACGGATTTCTCAGGTTTGTACTACATATGAACACTTTTCACATTCTCCCGTGCAACTCAGCTGCTAGTCCTCCTTTCATGCAGAATCTTAAGGTCCTAGCTCATGTCCAAGGCACAAAAGCCAGCTAAAAGGTCAATATTCAATACCTAAAACTTGAATTGTACTACTTCTTACTGGCTATTACATCAACCTCGAAGCTTCATCTGTGTTCTACTATGGTGATTTTAGTGTGTCAGCATACCGCAGCACGCGACATAGCTTTGCAGACGATAAGTACAAACGTTTCAGAGAGAAGAGCGGCCAATGTGACGATCTGGCTTTAAGCCGATTCGATAAGAAATGACGAGAACGGGCGGATTTCTCAGGTTTTTACTACATATGAACACTTTTCACATTCTCCCGTGCAACTGGGCTGCTAGTCCTCCTTTTATGCAGAATCTTAAAGTCCTAGCTCATGTCCAAGGCACGAAAGCCAGCTAAAAAGTCAATAATCGATACCTAAATCTTGAATTGGACTACTTCTTACTGGATATTACATCAACTTAGAAGCTTGATCTGTGGTCTACTATGGTGCTTTTAGTGTCTCAGCATGCTCAGCACCGGACATAGCTTTGCAGACGATAAGTACAACCGTTTCAGAGAGAAGAGCGGCCAATGTGACGATCTGGCTTTAAGTCGATTCGATAACAAATGACGAAAACGGACGGATTTCTCAGATTTGTACTACATATGAACACTTTTCACATTCTCCCGTGCAACTCAGCTGCTAGTCCTCCTTTCATGCAGAATCTTAAGGTCCTAGCACATGTCCAAGGCACCAAAGCCAGCAAAAAGTTCAATATTCAATACCTAAAACTTGAATTGTACTACTTCTTACTGGCTATTACATCAACTTAGAAGCTTCATCTGTGTTCTACTGTGGTGATTTTAGTGTCTCCGCATACCGCAGCACGTGACATAGCTTTGCAGACGACAAGTACAACCTTTTCAGAGAGAAGAGCGACCAATGTGACGATCTGGCTTTAAGTCGATTCGATAACAAATGACGAAAACGGACGGATTTCTAAGGTTTATACTACATATGAACACTTTTCACATTCTCCCGTGCAACTCGGCTGCTAGTCCTCCTTTCATGCAGAATATTAAGGTCCTAGCTCATGTCCAAGGCACCAAAACCAGCTAAAAAGTCAATAATCAATACCTAAAACTTGAATTGTACTACTTCTTACTGGCTATTACATCAACTTAGAAGCTTCATCTGTGTTCTACTACGGTGCTTTTAGTTTCTCCGCATACCGCAGCACGCGACATAGTATTGCAGACGATAAGTACAACCGTTTCAGAGAGAAGAGCGGCCAATGTGACGATGTGGCTTTAAGTCGATTCGATAACAAATGACGAAAACGGACGGATGTCTCATTTTTTTACTACATATGAACATTTTTCACATTCTCCCGTGCAACTCGGCTGCTAGTCCTCCTTTCATGCAGAATCGTAAGGTCCTAGCTCATGTCCAAGGCACCAAAGCCAGCTAAAAAGTCAATAATCGATACCTAAAAATTGAATTGGACTACTTCTTACTGGCTATTACATCAACTTAGAAGCTTCATCTGTGTTCTATTATGGTGCTTTTCCTGTTTCCGCCTACGGCAACACGCGACATAGCTTTGCAGACGATAAGTAGAACCGTTTCAGAGAGAAGAGCGGCCAATGTGACGATCTGGCTTTAAGTCGATTCGATAACAAATGACGAAAACGGACGGATTTCTCAGGTTTGTACTACATATGAACACTTTTCACATTCTCCCGTGGAACTCGGCTGCTAGTCCACCTTTCATGCAGAATCTTAAGGTCCTAGCTCATGTCCAATGCACCAAAGACAGCTGAAAAGTCAATAATCGATACCTAAAACTTGAATTGTACTACTTCTTACTGGATATTACATCATCTTAGAAGCTTCATCTGTGTTCTACTGCGGTGATTTTAGTGTCACCACATACCGCAGCACGTGACATAGCTTTGCAGACGATAAGTACAACCGCTTCAGAGAGAAGAGCGGCCTATGTGACGATCTGGCTTTAAGTCGATTCGATAACAAATGACGAAAAAGGACGGATTTCTCAGGTTATTACTACATATGAACACTTTTCACACTCTCCCGTGTAACTCGGCTGCTAGTCCTCCTTTCATGCAGAATCTTAAGGTCCTAGCTCATGTCCAAGACACCAAAGCCAGCTAAAAACTCAATATTCGATACCTAAAACTTGAATTGTACTACCTCTTATTGGGTATTACAACAACTTAGAAGCTTCATCTGTGTTCTATTAAGGTGCTTTTAGTGTCTCCACATACCGCTGCACGCGACATAGCTTTGCAGACGATATGTACAAACGTTTCAGAGAGAAGAGCGGCCAATGTGACCATCTGGCTTTAAGTCGATTCGATAACAAATGACGAAAACGGACGGATTTCTCAGGTTTTTACTACATATGAACACTTTTCACATTCTCCCGTGGAACTTGGCTGCTATTCCACCTTTCATGCAGAATCTTAAGGTCCTAGCTCATGTCCAATGCACCAAAGCCAGCTGAAAAGTCAATAATCGATACCTAAAACTTGAATTGTACTACTTCTTACTGGATATTACATCATCTTAGAAGCTTCATCTGTGTTCTACTGCGGTGATTTTAGTGTCACCACATACCGCAGCACGTGACATAGCTTTGCAGACGATAAGTACAACCGCTTCAGAGAGAAGAGCGGCCAATGTGACGATCTGGCTTTAAGTCGATTCGATAACAAATGACGAAAAAGGACGGATTTCTCAGGTTATTACTACATATGAACACTTTTCACATTCTCCCGTGCAACTCGGCTGCTAGTCCTCCTTTCATGCAGAATCTTAAGGTCCTAGCTCATGTCCAAGGCACCAAAGCCAGCTAAAAACTCAATATTCGATACCTAAAACTTGAATTGTACTACCTCTTATTGGGTATTACATCAACTTAGAAGCTTCACCTGTGTTCTATTAAGGTGCTTTTAGTGTCTCCACATACCGCAGCACGCGACATAGCTTTGCAGACGATAAGTACAACCGTTTCAGTGAGAAGAGCGGCCAATGTGACGATCTTGCTTTAAGTCAATTCGATAACAAATGACGAAAACGGACGGATTTCTCAGGTTTTTACTACATATGAACACTTTTCACATTCTCCCGTGGAACTCGGCTGCTAGTCCACCTTTCATGCAGAATCTTAAGGTCCTAGCTCATGTCCAATGCACCAAAGCCAGCTGCAAAGTGAATAATCGATACCTAAAACTTGAATTGTACTACTTCTTACTGGATATTACATCATCTTAGAAGCTTCATCTGTTTTCTACTGCGGTGATTTTAGTGTCACCACATACCGCAGCACGTGACATAGCTTTGCAGACGATAAGTACAACCGCTTCAGAGAGAAGAGCGGCCTATGTGACGATCTGGCTTTAAGTCGATTCGATAACAAATGACGAAAAAGGACGGATTTCTCAGGTTATTACTACATATGAACACTTTTCACATTCTCCCGTGCAACTCGGCTGCTAGTCCTCCTTTCATGCAGAATCTTAAGGTCCTAGCTCATGTCCAAGGCACCAAAGCCAGCTAAAAACTCAATATTCGATACCTAAAACTTGAATTGTACTACCTCTTATTGGGTATTACAACAACTTAGAAGCTTCATCTGTGTTCTATTAAGGTGCTTTTAGTGTCTCCACATACCGCAGCACGCGACATTGCTTTGCAGACGATAAGTACAACCGTTTCAGTGAGAAGAGCGGCCAATGTGACGATCTGGCATTAAGTCAATTCGATAACAAATGACGAAAACGGACGGATTTCTCAGGTTTTTCCTACATATGAACACTTTTCACATTCTCCCGTGCAACTCGGCTGCTAGTCCTCCTTTCATGCAGAATCTTAAGGTCCTAGCTCATGTCCAAGGCACCAAAGCCAGCTAAAAGGTCAATATTCAATACCTAAAACTTGAATTGTACTACTTCTTACTGGCTATTACATCAACTTCGAAGCTTCATCTGTGTTCTACTATGGTGCTTTTAGTGTCTCCACATACCGCTGCACGCGACATAGCTTTGCAGACGATATGTACAAACGTTTCAGAGAGAAGAGCGGCCAATGTGACCATCTGGCTTTAAGTCGATTCGATAACAAATGACGAAAACGGACGGATTTCTCAGGTTTTTACTACATATGAACACTTTTCACATTCTCCCGTGCAACTCGGCTGCTAGTCCTCCTTTCATGCAGAATCTTAAGGTCCTAGCTCATGTCCAAGGCACCAAAGCCAGCTAAAAAGTCAATATTCGATACCTAAAACTTGAATTGTACTACCTCTTATTGGGTATTACATCAACTTAGAAGCTTCACCTGTGTTCTATTAAGGTGCTTTTAGTGTCTCCACATACCGCAGCACGCGACATAGCTTTGCAGACGATAAGTACAACCGTTTCAGTGAGAAGAGCGGCCAATGTGACGATCTGGCTTTAAGTCAATTCGATAAGAAATGACGAAAACGGACGGATGTCTCAAGTTTTTACTACATATGAACACTTTTCACATTCTCCCGTGCAACTGGGCTGCTAGTCCTCCTTTTATGCAGAATCTTAAAGTTCTAGCTCATGTCCAAGGCACCAAAGCCATCTAAAAAGTCAATAATCGATACCTAAAACTTGAATTGGACTACTTCTTACTGGCTATTACATCAACTTAGAAGCTTCATCTGTGTTCTATTATGGTGCTTTTCCTGTTTCCGCCTACGGCAACACGCGACATAGCTTTGCAGACGATAAGTACAACCGTTTCAGAGAGAAGAGCGGCCAATGTGACGATCTGGCTTTAAGTCGATTCGATAACAAATGACGAAAACGGACGGATTTCTCAGGTTTGTACTACATATGAACACTTTTCACATTCTCCCGAGCAACTCGGCTGCTAGTCCTCCTTTCAAGCAGTATCTTAAGGTCCTAGCTCATGTCCAAGGCACCAAAGCCAGCTAAAAAGTCAATAACCGATACCTAAAACTTGAATTGTACTTTTTCTTACTGGTTATTACATCATCTTAGAAGCTTCATCTGTGTTCTACTATGGTGCTTTTAGTGTCTCCGAATACCGCAGTACGCGACATTGCTTTGCAGACGATAAGAACAACCGTTTCAGAGAGAAGAGCGGCCAATGTGACGATCTGGCTTTAAGTCGATTCGATAACAAATGGCGAAAACGGACGGATGTCTCATTTTTTTACTACATATGAACATTTTTCACATTCTCCCGTGCAACTCGGCTGCTAGTCCTCCTTTCATGCAGAATATAAGGGTCGTAGCTCATGTCCAAGGCACCAAAACCAGCTAAAAAGTCAATACCTAAAATTTGAATTGTACTACTTCTTACTGGCTATTACATCAACTTAGAAGCTTCATCTGTGTTCTACTACGGTGCTTTTAGTTTCTCCGCATACCGCAGCACGCGACATAGTTTTGCAGACGATAAGTACAACCGTTTCAGAGAGAAGAGCGGCCAATGTGACGATCTGGCTTTAAGTCGATTCGATAACAAATGACGAAAACGGACGGATGTCTCATTTTTTTACTACATATGAACATTTTTCACATTCTCCCGTGCAACTCGGTTGCTAGTCCTCCTTTCATGCAGAATCTTAAGGTCCTAGCTCATGTCCAAGGCACCAAAGCCAGCTAAAAGGTCAATATTCAATTCCTAAAACTTGAATTGTACTACTTCTTACTGGCTATTACATCAACTTAGAAGCTTGATCTGTATTCTACTATTGTGCTTTTAGTGTCTCAGCATATCGCAGCACGCGACATAGCTTTGCAGACGATAAGTACAACCGTTTCAGAGGGAAGAGCGGCCAATGTGACGATCTGGCTTTAAGTCGATTCGATAACAATTGACGAAAACGGACGTATTTCTCAGGTTTTTACTACATATGAACACTTTTCACATTCTCCCGTGGAACTCGGCTGCTAGTCCTCCTTTCATGCAGAATCTTAAGGTAACAGCTCATGTCCAAGGCACCAAAGACAGCTAAAAAGTCAATAATCGATACCTAAAACCTGAATTGTACTACTTCTTACTGGATATTACATCAACTTAGAAGCATCATCTGTGTTTTGCTATGGTGCTTTTAGTGTCTCCGAATACCGCAGTACGCGACATAGCTTTGCAGACGATAAGTACAACCGTTTCAGAGAGATGAGCGGCCAATGTGACGATCTGGCTTTACATCGATTCAATAACAAATGACGAAAACGGACGGATGTCTCAGGTTTTTACTACATATGAACACTTTTCACATTCTCCCGTGCAACTCGGCTGCTAGTCCTCCTTTCATGCAGAATCTTAAGGTCCTAGCTCATGTCCAAGGCACCAAAGCCAGCTAAAAGGTCAATATTCAATACTTATAACTTGAATTGTACTACCTCTTACTGGCTATTACATCAACTTAGAAGCTTCATCTGTGTTCTACTATGGTGCTAGTAGTGTCTCAGCATACCGCAGCACGCGACAGAGCTTTGCAGACGATAAGTACAACTGTTTCAGAGAGAAGAGCGGCCAATGTGTCGATATGGCTTTAAGTCGATGCGATAACAAATGACGAAAACGGACGGATTTCTCAGGTTCTTACTACATATGAAAACTTTTCACATTCTCCCGTGCAACTCGGCTGCTAGTCCTCCTTTCATGCAGAATCTTAAGGTCCTAGCTCATGTCCAAGGCACCAAAGCCAGCTAAAAAGTTAATAATCGATACGTAAAACATGAATTGGACTACTTCTTACTGGCTATTACATCAACTTAGAAGCTTCATCTGTGTTCTATTATGGTGCTTTTCCTGTTTCCGCCTACGGCAACACGCGACATAGTTTTGCAGACGATAAGTACAACCATTTCAGAGAGAAGATCGGCCAATGTGACGATCTGGCTTTAAGTCGATTTGATAACAAATGACGAAAACGGACGGATTTCTCAGGTTTTTACTACATATGAACACTTTTTACATTCTCCTGGGCAACGCATCTGCTAGTCCTCCTTTCATGCAGAATCTTAAGGTCCTAGCTCATGTCCAAGGCACCAAAGCCAGCTAAAAAGTCAATAATCGATACCTAAAACTTGAATTGGACTACTTCTTACTGGCTATTACATCATCTTAGAACCTTCGTCTGTGTTCTACTATGGTGCTTTTAGTGTCTCCGCATACCGCAGCACGCGACATAGCTTTGCAGACGATAAGTACAATCGTTTCAGAGAAAAGAGCGGCAAATGTGACGATCTGGCTTTATGTCGATTCGATAACAAATGACGAAAACGGACGGATTTCTCAGGTTTTTACTACATGTGAACACTTTTCACACTCTCCCGTGCAACTCGGCTGCTAGTCCTCCTTTCATGCAGAATCTTAAGGTCCTAGCTCATGTCCAAGGCACCAAAGCCAGCTAACAAGTCAATAATCAGTAACTAAAACTTGAATTGTACTACTTCTTACTGGCTATTACATCAACTTGGAAGTGTCATCTGTGTTCTACTATGGTGCTTTTAGTGTCTCTGCATACCGCAGCACGCGACGTAGCTCTGCAGACGATAAGTACAACCGTTTCAGAGAGAAGAGCAGCCAATGTGACGTGCTGGCTTTAAGTCGATTCGATAACAAATGACGAAAACGAACGGATTTCTCAGGTTTTTACTACATATAAACACTTTTCACATTCTCCTGTGTAACTCGGCTGCTAGTCCTCCTTTCATGCAGAATCTTAAGGTCCTAGCTCATGTCCAAGGCACCAAAGCCAGCTAAAAGGTCAATATTCAATTCCTAAAACTTGAATTGTACTACTTCTTACTGGCTATTACATCAACTTAGAAGCTTGATCTGTATTCTACTATTGTGCTTTTAGTGTCTCAGCATATCGCAGCACGCGACATAGCTTTGCAGACGATAAGTACAACCGTTTCAGAGGGAAGAGCGGCCAATGTGACGATCTGGCTTTAAGTCGATTCGATAACAATGACGAAAACGGACGTATTTCTCAGGTTTTTACTACATATGAACACTTTTCACATTCTCCCGTGGAACTCGGCTGCTAGTCCTCCTTTCATGCAGAATCTTAAGGTAACAGCTCATGTCCAAGGCACCAAAGACAGCTAAAAAGTCAATAATCGATACCTAAAACCTGAATTGTACTACTTCTTACTGGATATTACATCAACTTAGAAGCATCATCTGTGTTTTGCTATGGTGCTTTTAGTGTCTCCGAATACCGCAGTACGCGACATAGCTTTGCAGACGATAAGTACAACCGTTTCAGAGAGATGAGCGGCCAATGTGACGATCTGGCTTTACATCGATTCAATAACAAATGACGAAAACGGACGGATGTCTCAGGTTTTACTACATATGAACACTTTTCACATTCTCCCGTGCAACTCGGCTGCTAGTCCTCCTTTCATGCAGAATCTTAAGGTCCTAGCTCATGTCCAAGGCACCAAAGCCAGCTAAAAGGTCAATATTCAATACTTATAACTTGAATTGTACTACCTCTTACTGGCTATTACATCAACTTAGAAGCTTCATCTGTGTTCTACTATGGTGCTAGTAGTGTCTCAGCATACCGCAGCACGCGACAGAGCTTTGCAGACGATAAGTACAACCGTTTCAGAGAGAAGAGCGGCCAATGTGTCGATATGGCTTTAAGTCGATGCGATAACAAATGACGAAAACGGACGGATTTCTCAGGTTCTTACTACATATGAAAACTTTTCACATTCTCCCGTGCAACTCGGCTGCTAGTCCTCCTTTCATGCAGAATCTTAAGGTCCTAGCTCATGTCCAAGGCACCAAAGCCAGCTAAAAAGTCAATAATCGATACGTAAAACATGAATTGGACTACTTCTTACTGGCTATTACATCAACTTAGAAGCTTCATCTGTGTTCTATTATGGTGCTTTTCCTGTTTCCGCCTACGGCAACACGCGACATAGTTTTGCAGACGATAAGTACAACCATTTCAGAGAGAAGATCGGCCAATGTGACGATCTGGCTTTAAGTCGATTCGATAACAAATGACGAAAACGGACGGATTTCTCTGGTTTTTACTACATATGAACACTATTCACATTCTCCCGTGCAACTCGGCTGCTAGTCCTAATTTCATGCAGAATCTTAAGGTCCTAGCTCATGTCCAAGGCACCAAGGCCAGCTAAAAAGTCAATAACCGATACATAAAACTTGAATATGACTACTTCTTACTGGCTATTACATCAACTCAGAAGCTTCATCTGTGTTCTATTATGGTGCTTTTCCTGTTTCCGCCGACGGCAACACGCGACATAGCTTTGCAGACGATAAGTACAACCGTTTCAGAGAGAAGATCGGCCAATGTGACGATCTGGCTTTTAAGTCGATTCGATAACAAATGACGAAAACGGACGGATTTCTCAGGTTTTTACTACATATGAACACTTTTCACATTCTCCCGTGCAACTCGGCTTCTAGTCCTCCTTTCATGCAGAATCTTAAGGTCCTAGCTCATGTCCAAGGCACCAAAGCCAGCTAAAAAGTCAATAATCAAAACCTAAAACTTGAATTGTATTGCTTCTTACTGGCTATTACATCAACTTAGAAGCTTCATCTGTGTTCTACTACGGTGCTTTTAGTTTCTCCGCATACCGCAGCACGCGACATAGTTTTGCAGACGATAAGTACAACCGTTTCAGAGAGAAGAGCGGCCAATGTGACGATCTGGCTTTAAGTCGATTCGATAACAAATGACGAAAACGGACGGATTTCTCAGGTTTTTACTACATATGAACACTTTTCACATTCTCCCGTGCAACTCGGCTGCTAGTCCTCCTTTCATGCAGAATCTTAAGGTAACAGCTCATGTCCAAGGAACCAAAGCCAGCTAAAAAGTCAATAATCGATACCTAAAACTTGAATTGTACTACTTCTTACTGGATTTTACATCAACTTAGAAGCTACATCTGTGTTCTACTGTGGTGCTTTTAGTGTCTCCGAGTACCGCAGTACGCGACATAACTTTGCAGACGATAAGTACAACCGTTTCAGAGAGAAGAGCGGCCAATGTGACGATCTGGCTTTACATCGATTCAATAACAAATGACGAAAACGGACGGATGTCTCAGGTTTTTACTACATTTGAACACTTTTCACATACTCCCGTGCAACTCGGCTGCTAGTCCTCCTTTAATGCAGAATCTTAAGGTCCTAGCTCATGTCCAAGGCACCAAAGACAGCTAAAAGGTCAATATTCAATACCTATAACTTGAATTGTACTACCTCTTACTGGCTATTACATCAACTTAGAAGCTTCATCTGTGTTCTACTATGGTGCTTGTAGTGTCTCAGCATACCGCAGCACGCGACAGAGCTTTGCAGACGATAAGTACAACCGTTTCAGAGAGAAGAGCTGCCAACGTGTCGATATGGCTTTAAGTCGATGCGATAACAAATGACGAAAACGGACGGATTTCTCAGGTTTTAACTGCATATGAACACATTTCACATTCTCCCGTGCAACTCGGCTGCTAGTCCTCCTTTCATGCAGAATCTTAAGGTCCTAGCTCATGTCCAAGGCACCAAAGCCAGCTAAAAAGTCAATAATCGATACCTAAAACTTGAATTGGGCTACTTCTTACTGGCTATTACATCAACATAGAAGCTTCATCTGTGTTCTATTATGGTGCTTTTCCTGTTTCCGCCTACGGCAACACGCGACATAGCTTTGCAGACGATAAGTACAACCATTTCAGAGAGAAGATCGGCCAATGTGACGATCTGGCTTTAAGTCGATTCGATAACAAATGAGGAAAACGGACGGATTTCTCTGGTTTTTACTACATATGAACACTTTTCACATTCTCCCGTGCAACTCGGCTGCTAGTCCTCCTTTCATGCAGAATCTTAAGGTCCTAGCTCATGTCCAAGGCACCAAAGCCAGCTAAAAAGTCAATAACCGATACCTAAAACTTGAATTGTACTACTTCTTACTGGCTATTACACCATTTTAGAAGCTTCATCTGTGTTCTAGTATGGTGCTTTTAGTGTCTCCGAATACCGCAGTACGCGACATAGCTTTGCAGACGATAAGTACAACCGTTTCAGAGAGAAGAGCGGCCAATGTGACGATCTGGCTTTAAGTCGATTCGATAACAAATGAAGAAAACGGACGGATTTCTCAGGTTTTTACTACATATGAACACTTTTCACATTCTCCCGTGCAACTCGGCTGCTAGTCCTCCTTTCATGCAGATTCTTAAGGTCCTAGCTCATGTCCAAGGCACCAAAGCCAGCTAAAAAGTCAATAATCAATACCTAAAACTTGAATTGTACTCCTTCTTACTGGCTATTACATCAACTTAGAAGCTTCATCTGTGTTCTACTACGGTGCTTTTAGTTTCTCCGTATACCGCAGCACGCGACATGGTTTTGCAGACGATAAGTACAACCGTTTCAGAGAGAAGAGCGGCCAATGTGACAATCTGGCTTTAAGTCGATTCGATAACAAATGACGAAAACGGACGGATTTCTCAGGTTTTTATTACATATGAACACTTTTCACATTCCCCCGTGCAACTCGGCTGCTAGTCCTCCTTTCATGCAGAATCTTAAGCTCTTAGCTCATGTCCAAGGCACCTAAGCCAGCTAAAAAGTCAATAATCGATACCCAAAACCTGAATTGGATTACTTCTTACTGGCTATTACATCAACTTAGATGCTTCATCTGTTCCTACTATGGTGATTTTAGTGTCTCCGCATACCACAGCTCGCGACATAGCTTTGCAGACGATAAGTACAACCGTTTCAGAGAGAAGAGCGGCTAATGTGACGATCTGGCTTTAAGTCGATTCGATAACAAATGAGGAAAATGGACGGATTTCTCAGGTTTTTACTACATATGAACACTTTTCACATCCTCCCGTGCAACTCGGCTGCTAGTCCTCCTTTCATGCAGAATCTTAAGGTCCTAGCTCATGTCCACGGCACCAAAGCCAGCTAAAAAGTCAATAATCGATACCTAAAACTTGAATTCTACTACTTCTTACTGGCTATTACATCAACTTAGAAGCTTCATCTGTGTTCTACTACGGTGCTTTTAGTTTCTCCGCATACCGCTGCACGCGACATGGTTTTGCAGACGATAAGTACAACCGTTTCAGAGAGAAGAGCGGCGAATCTGACGATCTGGCTTTAAGTCGATTCGATAACAAATGACGAAAACGGACCGATTTCTCAGGTTTTTACTACATATGAACACTTTTCACATTCTCCCGTGCAACTTGGCTGCTAGTCCTCCTTTCATGCAGAATCTTAAGGTCCTAGCTCATGTCCAAGGCACCAAAGCCAGCTAAAAAGTCAATAATCAATACCTAAAACTTGAATTGTACTACTTCTTACTGGCTAATACATCAACTTAGAAGCTTCATCTGTGTTCTACTACGGTGCTTTTAGTTGCTCCGCATACCGCAGCACGCGACATAGTTTTGCAGACGATAAGTACAACCGTTTCAGAGAGAAGAGCGGCCAATGTGACGAATCGGCTTTAAGTCGATTCGATAACAAATGACGAAAACGGACGGATTTCTCAGGTTTTTACTACATATGAACACTTTTCACATTCTCCCGTGCAACTCGGCTGCTAGTCCTCCGTTCATGCAGAATCATAAGGTCCTGGCTCATGTCCAAGGCACCAAAGCCAGCTAAAAGTTCAATATTCAATACCTAAAACTTGAATTGTACTACTTCTTACTGGCTATTACATCAACTTAGAAGCTTGATCTGTGTTCTACTATGGTGCTTTTAGTGTCTCCGCATACCGCAGCACGCGACATAGCTTTGCAGACGATAAGTACAACCGTTTCAGAGAGAAGAGCGGAAAATGTGACGATCTGGCTTTAAGTCAATTCGATAAGAAATGACGAAAACGGACGGATGTCTCAGGTTTTTACTACATTTGAACACTTTTCACATTCTCCCGTGCAACTGGGCTGCTAGTCCTCCTTTTATGCAGAATCTTAAAGTCCTAGCTCATGTCCAAGGCACCAAAGCCATCTAAAAAGTCAATAATCGATACCTAAAACTTGAATTGGACTACTTCTTACTGGCTATTACATCAACTTAGAAGCTTCATCTGTGTTCTATTATCGTGCTTTTCCTGTTTCCGCCTACGGCAACACGCGACATAGCTTTGCAGACGATAAGTACAACCGTTTCAGAGAGAAGAGCGGCCAATGTGACGATCTGGCTTTAAGTCGATTCGTTAACAAATGACGAAAACGGACGGATTTCTCAGGTTTGTACTACATATGAACACTTTTCACATTCTCCCGTGCAACTCGGCTGCTAGTCCTCCTTTCAAGCAGTATCTTAAGGTCCTAGCTCATGTCCAAGGCACCAAAGCCAGCTAAAAAGTCAATACCCGATACCTAAATCTTGAATTGTACTTCTTCTTACTGGTTATTACATCATCTTAGAAGCTTCATCTGTGTTCTACTATGGTGATTTTAGTGTCTCCGAATACCGCAGTACGCGACATAGCTTTGCAGACGATAAGTACAACCGTTTCAGAGAGAAGAGCGGCCAATGTGACGATCTGGCTTTAAGTCGATTCGATAACAAATGACGAAAACGGACGGATGTCTCATTTTTTTACTACATATGACCATTTTTCACATTCTCCCGTGCAACTCGGCTGCTAGTCCTCCTTTCATGCAGAATCTAAGGGTCCTAGCTCATGTCCAAGGCACCAAAACCAGCTAAAAAGTCAATACCTAAAACTTGAATTGTACTACTTCTTACTGGCTATTACATCAACTTAGAAGCTTCATCTGTGTTCTACTACAGTGCTTTTAGTTTCTCCGCATACCGCAGCACGCGACATAGTTTTGCAGACGATAAGTACAACAGTTTCAGAGAGAAGAGCGGCCAATGTGACGATCTGGCTTTAAGTCGATTCGATAACAAATGACGAAAACGGACGGATGTCTCATTTTTTTACAACATATGAACATTTTTCACATTCTCCCGTGCAACTCGGCTGCTAGTCCTCCTTTCATGCAGAATATTAAGGTCCTAGCTCATGTCCAAGGCACCAAAGCCAGCTAAAAGGTCAATATTCAATACCTAAAACATGAATTGTACTACTTCTTACTGGCTATTACATCAACTTAGAAGCTTGATCTGTATTCTACTATTGTGCTTTTAGTGTCTCAGCATATCGCAGCACGCGACATAGCTTTGCAGACGATAAGTACAACCGTTTCAGAGAGAAGAGCGGCCAATGTGACGATCTGGCTTTAAGTCGATTCGATAACAATTGACGAAAACGGACGTATTTCTCAGGTTTTTACTACATATGAACACTTTTCACATTCTCCCGTGCAACTCGGCTGCTAGTCCTCCTTTCATGCAGAATCTTAAGGTAACAGCTCATGTCCAAGGCACCAAAGACAGCTAAAAAGTCAATAATCGATACCTAAAACTTGAATTGTACTACTTCTTACTGGATATTACATCAACTTAGAAGCATCATCTGTGTTTTGCTATGGTGCTTTTAGTGTCTCCGAATACCGCAGTACGCGACATAGCTTTGCAGACGATAAGTACAACCGTTTCAGAGAGAAGAGCGGCCAATGTGACGATCTGGCTTTACATCGATTCAATAACAAATGACGAAAACGGACGGATGTCTCAGGTTTTTACTACATATGAACACTTTTCACATTCTCCCGTGCAACTCGGCTGCTAGTCCTCCTTTCATGCAGAATCTTAAGGTCCTAGCTCATGTCCAAGGCACCAAAGCCAGCTAAAAGGTCAATATTCAATACTTATAACTTGAATTGTACTACCTCTTACTGGCTATTACATCAACTTAGAAGCTTCATCTGTGTTCTACTATGGTGCTTGTAGTGTCTCAGCATACCGCAGCACGCGACAGAGCTTTGCAGACGATAAGTACAACCGTTTCAGAGAGAAGAGCGGCCAATGTGTCGATATGGCTTTAAGTCGATGCGATAACAAATGACGAAAACGGACGGATTTCTCAGGTTTTTACTACATATGAAAACTTTTCACATTCTCCCGTGCAACTCGGCTGCTAGTCCTCCTTTCATGCAGAATCTTAAGGTCCTAGCTCATGTCCAAGTCACCAAAGCCAGCTAAAAAGTCAATAATCGATACGTAAAACATGAATTGGACTACTTCTTACTGGCTATTACATCATCTTAGAAGCTTCATCTGTGTTCTGTTATGGTGCTTTTCCTGTTTCCGCCTACGGCAACACGCGACATAGTTTTGCAGACGATAAGTACAACCATTTCAGAGAGAAGATCGGCCAATGTGACGATCTGGCTTTAAGTCGATTCGATAACAAATGACGAAAACGGACGGATTTCTCAGGTTTTTACTACATATGAACACTTTTCACATTCTCCCGTGCAACTCGGCTGCTAGTCCTAATTTCATGCAGAATCTTAAGGTCCTAGCTCATGTCCAAGGCACCAAGGCCAGCTAAAAAGTCAATAACCGATACATAAAACTTGAATATGACTACTTCTTACTGGCTATTACATCAACTCAGAAGCTTCATCTGTGTTCTATTATGGTGCTTTTCCTGTTTCCGCCGACGGCAACACGCGACATAGCTTTGCAGACGATAAGTACAACCGTTTCAGAGAGAAGATCCGCCAATGTGACGATCTGGCTTTTAAGTCGATTCGATAACAAATGACGAAAACGGACGGATTTCTCAGGTTTTTACTACATATGAACACTTTTCACATTCTCCCGTGCAACTCGGCTGCTAGTCCTCCTTTCATGCAGAATCTTAAGGTCCTAGCTCATGTCCAAGGCACCAAAGCCAGCTAAAAAGTCAATAACCGATACCTAAAACTTGAATTGTACTACTTCTTACTGGCTATTACATCATTTTAGAAGCTTCATCTGTGTTCTACTATGGTGCTTTTAGTGTCTCCGAATACCGCAGTACGCGACATAGCTTTGCAGACGATAAGTACAACCGTTTCAGAGAGAAGAGCGGCCAATGTGACGATCTGGCTTAAAGTTGATCGATAACAAATGACGAAAACGGACGGATTTCTCAGGTTTTTACTACATATGAACACTTTTCACATTCTCCCGTGCAACTCGGCTTCTTGTCCTCCTTTCATGCAGAATCTTAAGGTCCTAGCTCATGTCCAAGGCACCAAAGCCAGCTAAAAAGTCAATAATCAATACCTAAAACTTGAATTGTATTGCTTCTTACTGGCTATTAAATCAACTTAGAAGCTTCATCTGTGTTCTACTACGGTGCTTTTAGTTTCTCCGCATACCGCAGCACGCGACATAGTTTTGCAGACGATAAGTACAACCGTTTCAGAGAGAAGAGCGGCCAATGTGACGATCTGGCTTTAAGTCGATTCGATAACAAATGACGAAAACGGACGGATTTCTCAGGTTTTTACTACATTTGAACACTTTTCACATTCTCCCGTGCAACTCGGCTGCTAGTCCTCCTTTCATGCAGAATCTTAAGGTAACAGCTCATGTCCAAGGAACCAAAGCCAGCTAAAAAGTCAATAATCGATACCTAAAACTTGAATTGTACTACTTCTTACTGGATATTACATCAACTTAGAAGCTACATCTGTGTTCTACTGTGGTGCTTTTAATGTCTCCGAGTACCGCAGTACGCGACATAACTTTGCAGACGATAAGTACAACCGTTTCAGAGAGAAGAGCGGCCAATGTGACGATCTGGCTTTACATCGATTCAATAACAAATGACGAAAACGGACGGATGTCTCAGGTTTTTACTACATATGAACACTTTTCACATTCTCCCGTGCAACTCGGCTGCTAGTCCTCCTTTAATGCAGAATCTTAAGGTCCTAGCTCATGTCCAAGGCACCAAAGCCAGCTAAAAGGTCAATATTCAATACCTATAACTTGAATTGTACTACCTCTTACTGGCTATTACATCAACTTAGAAGCTTCATCTGTGTTCTACTATGGTGCTTGTAGTGTCTCAGCATACGGCAGCACGCGACAGAGCTTTGCAGACGATAAGTACAACCGCTTCAGAGAGAAGAGCTGCCAACGTGTCGATATGGCTTTAAGTCGATGCGATAACAAATGACGAAAACGGACGGATTTCTCAGGTTTTAACTGCATATGAACACTTTTCACATTCTCCCGTGCAACTCGGCTGCTAGTCCTCCTTTCATGCAGAATCTTAAGGTCCTAGCTCATGTCCAAGGCACCAAAGCCAGCTAAAAAGTCAATAATCGATACCTAAAACTTGAATTGAACTACTTCTTACTGGCTATTACATCAACTTAGAAGCTTCATCTGTGTTCTATTATGGTGCTTTTCCTGTTTCCGCCTATGGCAACACGCGACATAGCTTTGCAGACGATAAGTACAACCATTTCAGAGAGAAGATCGGCCAATGTGACGATCTGGCTTTAAGTCGATTCGATAACAAATGACGAAAACGGACGGATTTCTCTGGTTTTTACTACATATGAACACTTTTCACATTCTCCCGTGCAACTCGGCTGCTAGTCCTCCTTTCATGCAGAATCTTAAGGTCCTAGCTCATGTCCAAGGCACCAAAGCCTGCTAAAAAGTCAATAACCGATACCTAAAACTTGAATTGTACTACTTCTTACTGGCTATTACATCATTTTAGAAGCTTCATCTGTGTTCTACTACGGTGCTTTTAGTTTCTCCGCATACCGCAGCACGCGACATGGTTTTGCAGACGATAAGTACAACCGTTTCAGAGAGAAGAGCGGCCAATGTGACGATCTGGCTTTAAGTCGATTCGATAACAAATGACGAAAACGGACGGATTTCTCAGGTTTTTATTACATATGAACACTTTTCACATTCTCCCGTGCAACTCGGCTGCTAGTCCTCCTTTCATGCAGAATCTTAAGCTCTTAGCTCATGTCCAAGGCACCTAAGCCAGCTAAAAAGTCAATAATCGATACCCAAAACCTGAATTGGATTACTTCTTACTGGCTATTACATCAACTTAGATGCTTCATCTGTTCCTACTATGGTGATTTTAGTGTCTCCGCATACCACAGCTCGCGACATAGCTTTGCAGACGATAAGTACAACCGTTTCAGAGAGAAGAGCGGCTAATGTGACGATCTGGCTTTAAGTCGATTCGATAACAAATGAGGAAAATGGACGGATTTCTCAGGTTTTTACTACATATGAACACTTTTCACATCCTCCCGTGCAACTCGGCTGCTAGTCCTCCTTTCATGCAGAACCTTAAGGTCCTAGCTCATGTCCACGGCACCAAAGCCAGCTAAAAAGTCAATAATCGATACCTAAAACTTGAATTCTACTACTTCTTACTGGCTATTACATCAACTTAGAAGCTTCATCTGTGTTCTACTACGGTGCTTTTAGTTTCTCCGCATACCGCAGCACGCGACATGGTTTTGCAGACGATAAGTACAACCGTTTCAGGGAGAAGAGCGGCCAATCTGACGATCTGGCTTTAAGTCGATTCGATAACAAATGACGAAAACGGCTGGATTTCTCAGGTTTTTACTACATATGAACACTTTTCACATTCTCCCGTGCAACTCGGCTGCTAGTCCTCCGTTCATGCAGAATCATAAGGTCCTGGCTCATGTCCAAGGCACCAAAGCCAGCTAAAAGGCCAATATTCAATACCTAAAACTTGAATTGTACTACTTCTTACTGGCTATTACATCAACTTAGAAGCTTCATCTGTGTTCTACTATGGTGCTTTTAGTGTCTCCGCATACCGCAGCACGCGACATAGCTTTGCAGACGATAAGTACAACCGTTTCAGAGAGAAGCGCAGCCAATTTGACGATCTGGCTTTAAGTCGATTCGATAACAAATGACGAAAACGGACGGATTTCTCTGGTTTTTACTACATATGAACACTTTTCACATTCTCCCGTGCAACTCGGCTGCTAGTCCTCCTTTCATGCAGAATCTTAAGGTCCTAGCTCATGTCCAAGGCACCAAAGACAGCAAAAAAGACAATAACCGATACATAAAACTTGAATTGGACTACTTCTTACTGGCTATTACATCAACTTAGAAGCTTCATCTGTGTTCTATTGTGGTGCTTTTCCTGTTTCCGCCTACGGCAACACGCGACATAGCTTTGCAGACGGTAAGTACAACCGTTTCAGAGAGAAGATCGGCCAATGTGACGATCTGGCTTTTAAGTCGATTCGATAACAAATGACGAAAACGGACGGATTTCTCAGGTTTTTACTACATATGAACACTTTTCACATTCTCCCGTGCAACTCGGCGGCTAGTCCTCCTTTCATGCAGAATCTTAAGGTCCTAGCTCATGTCCAAGGCACCAAAGCCAGCTAAAAAGTCAATAATCAATACCTAAAACTTGAATTGTACTGCTTGTTACTGGCTATTACATCAACTTAGAAGCTTCATCTGTGTTCTACTACGGTGCTTTTAGTTTCTCCGCATACCGCAGCACGCGACATAGTTTTGCAGACGATAAGTACAACCGTTTCAGAGAGAAGAGCGGCCAATGTGACGATCTGGTTTTAAGTCGATTCGATAACAAATTACGAAAACGGACGGATTTCTCAGGTTTTTACTACATATGAACACTTTTCACATTCTCCCGTGCAACTCGGCTGCTAGTCCTCCTTTCATGCAGAATCTTAAGGGAACAGCTCATGTCCAAGGAACCAAAGCCAGCTAAAAAGTCAATAATCGATACCTAAAACTTGAATTGTACTACTTCTTACTGGATATTACATCAACTTAGAAACTACATCTGTGTTCTACTGTGGTGCTTTTAGTGTCTCCGAGTACCGCAGTACGCGACATAACTTTGCAGACGATAAGTACAACCGTTTCAGAGAGAAGAGCGGCCAATGTGACGATCTGGCTTTACATCGATTCAATAACAAATGACGAAAACGGACGGATGTCTCAGGTTTTTACTACATATGAACACTTTTCACATTCTCCCGTGCAACTCGGCTGCTAGTCCTCCTTTAATGCAGAATCTTAAGGTCCTAGCTCATGTCCAAGGCACCAAAGCCAGCTAAAAGGTCAATATTCAATACCTATAACTTGAATTGTACTACCTCTTACTGGCTATTGCATCAACTTAGAAGCTTCATCTGTGTTCTACTATGGTGCTTGTAGTGTCTCAGCATACCGCAGCACGCGACAGAGCTTTGCAGACGATAAGTACAACCGTTTCAGAGAGAAGAGCGGCCAACATGTCGATATGGCTTTAAGTCGATGCGATAACAAATGACGAAAACGGACGGATTTCTCAGATTTTAACTGCATATGAACACTTTTCACATTCTCCCGTGCAACTCGGCTGCTAGTCCTCCTTTCATTCAGAATCTTAAGGTCCTAGCTCATGTCCAAGGCACCAAAGCCAGCTAAAAAGTCAATAATCGATACCTAAAACTTGAATTGGACTACTTCTTACTGGCTATTACATCAACTTAGAAGCTTCATCTGTGTTCTATTATGGTGCTTTTCCTGTTTCCGCCTACGGCAATACGCGACATAGCTTTGCAGACGATAAGTACAACCATTTCAGAGAGAAGATTGGCCAATGTGACGATCTGGCTTTAAGTCGATTCGATAACAAATGACGAAAACGGACGGATTTCTCTGGTTTTTACTACATATGAACACTTTTCACATTCTCCCGTGCAACTCGGCGGCTAGTCCTCCTTTCATGCAGAATCTTAAGGTCCGAGCTCATGTCCAAGGCACCAAAGCCAGCTAAAAAGTCAATAAGCGATACCTAAAACTTGAATTGTACTACATCTTACTGGCTATTACATCATTTTAGAAGCTTCATCTGTGTTCTACTATGGTGCTTTTAGTGTCTCCGAATACCGCAGTACGCGACATAGCTTTGCAGACGATAAGTACAACCGTTTCAGAGAGAAGAGCGGCTAATGTGACGATCTGGCTTTAAGTCGATTCGATAACAAATGAGGAAAATGGACGGATTTCTCAGGTTTTTACTACATATGAACACTTTTCACATCCTCCCGTGCAACTCGGCTGCTAGTCCTCCTTTCATGCAGAATCTTAAGGTCCTAGCTCATGTCCACGGCACCAAAGCCAGCTAAAAAGTCAATAATCGATACCTAAAACTTCAATTCTACTACTTCTTACTGGCTATTACATCAACTTAGAAGCTTCATCTGTGTTCTACTACGGTGCATTTAGTTTCTCCGCATACCGCAGCACGCGACATGGTTTTGCAGACGATAAGTACAACCGTTTCAGAGAGAAGAGCGGCCAATCTGACGATCTGGCTTTAAGTCGATTCGATAACAAATGACGAAAACGGACGGATTTCTCAGGTTTTTACTACATATGAACACTTTTCACATTCTCCCGTGCAACTTGGCTGCTAGTCCTCCTTTCATGCAGAATCTTAAGGTCCTAGCTCATGTCCAAGGCACCAAAGCCAGCTAAAAAGTCAATAATCAATACCTAAAACTTGAATTGTACTACTTCTTACTGGCTAATACATCAACTTAGAAGCTTCATCTGTGTTCTACTACGGTGCTTTTAGTTTCTCCGCATACCGCAGCACGCGACATAGTTTTGCAGACGATAAGTACAACCGTTTCAGAGAGAAGAGCGGCCAATGTGACGATGTGGCTTTAAGTCGATTCGATAACAAATGACGAAAACGGACGGATTTCTCAGGTTTTAACTGCATATGAACACTTTTCACATTCTCCCGTGCAACTCGGCTGCTAGTCCTCCTTTCATGCAGAATCTTAAGGTCCTAGCTCATGTCCAAGGCACCAAAGCCAGCTAAAAAGTCAATAATCGATACCTAAAACTTGAATTGAACTACTTCTTACTGGCTATTACATCAACTTAGAAGCTTCATCTGTGTTCTATTATGGTGCTTTTCCTGTTTCCGCCTATGGCAACACGCGACATAGCTTTGCAGACGATAAGTACAACCATTTCAGAGAGAAGATCGGCCAATGTGACGATCTGGCTTTAAGTCGATTCGATAACAAATGACGAAAACGGACGGATTTCTCTGGTTTTTACTACATATGAACACTTTTCACATTCTCCCGTGCAACTCGGCTGCTAGTCCTCCTTTCATGCAGAATCTTAAGGTCCTAGCTCATGTCCAAGGCACCAAAGCCTGCTAAAAAGTCAATAACCGATACCTAAAACTTGAATTGTACTACTTCTTACTGGCTATTACATCATTTTAGAAGCTTCATCTGTGTTCTACTACGGTGCTTTTAGTTTCTCCGCATACCGCAGCACGCGACATGGTTTTGCAGACGATAAGTACAACCGTTTCAGAGAGAAGAGCGGCCAATGTGACGATCTGGCTTTAAGTCGATTCGATAACAAATGACGAAAACGGACGGATTTCTCAGGTTTTTATTACATATGAACACTTTTCACATTCTCCCGTGCAACTCGGCTGCTAGTCCTCCTTTCATGCAGAATCTTAAGCTCTTAGCTCATGTCCAAGGCACCTAAGCCAGCTAAAAAGTCAATAATCGATACCCAAAACCTGAATTGGATTACTTCTTACTGGCTATTACATCAACTTAGATGCTTCATCTGTTCCTACTATGGTGATTTTAGTGTCTCCGCATACCACAGCTCGCGACATAGCTTTGCAGACGATAAGTACAACCGTTTCAGAGAGAAGAGCGGCTAATGTGACGATCTGGCTTTAAGTCGATTCGATAACAAATGAGGAAAATGGACGGATTTCTCAGGTTTTTACTACATATGAACACTTTTCACATCCTCCCGTGCAACTCGGCTGCTAGTCCTCCTTTCATGCAGAACCTTAAGGTCCTAGCTCATGTCCACGGCACCAAAGCCAGCTAAAAAGTCAATAATCGATACCTAAAACTTGAATTCTACTACTTCTTACTGGCTATTACATCAACTTAGAAGCTTCATCTGTGTTCTACTACGGTGCTTTTAGTTTCTCCGCATACCGCAGCACGCGACATGGTTTTGCAGACGATAAGTACAACCGTTTCAGGGAGAAGAGCGGCCAATCTGACGATCTGGCTTTAAGTCGATTCGATAACAAATGACGAAAACGGCTGGATTTCTCAGGTTTTTACTACATATGAACACTTTTCACATTCTCCCGTGCAACTCGGCTGCTAGTCCTCCGTTCATGCAGAATCATAAGGTCCTGGCTCATGTCCAAGGCACCAAAGCCAGCTAAAAGGCCAATATTCAATACCTAAAACTTGAATTGTACTACTTCTTACTGGCTATTACATCAACTTAGAAGCTTCATCTGTGTTCTACTATGGTGCTTTTAGTGTCTCCGCATACCGCAGCACGCGACATAGCTTTGCAGACGATAAGTACAACCGTTTCAGAGAGAAGCGCAGCCAATTTGACGATCTGGCTTTAAGTCGATTCGATAACAAATGACGAAAACGGACGGATTTCTCTGGTTTTTACTACATATGAACACTTTTCACATTCTCCCGTGCAACTCGGCTGCTAGTCCTCCTTTCATGCAGAATCTTAAGGTCCTAGCTCATGTCCAAGGCACCAAAGACAGCAAAAAAGACAATAACCGATACATAAAACTTGAATTGGACTACTTCTTACTGGCTATTACATCAACTTAGAAGCTTCATCTGTGTTCTATTGTGGTGCTTTTCCTGTTTCCGCCTACGGCAACACGCGACATAGCTTTGCAGACGGTAAGTACAACCGTTTCAGAGAGAAGATCGGCCAATGTGACGATCTGGCTTTTAAGTCGATTCGATAACAAATGACGAAAACGGACGGATTTCTCAGGTTTTTACTACATATGAACACTTTTCACATTCTCCCGTGCAACTCGGCGGCTAGTCCTCCTTTCATGCAGAATCTTAAGGTCCTAGCTCATGTCCAAGGCACCAAAGCCAGCTAAAAAGTCAATAATCAATACCTAAAACTTGAATTGTACTGCTTGTTACTGGCTATTACATCAACTTAGAAGCTTCATCTGTGTTCTACTACGGTGCTTTTAGTTTCTCCGCATACCGCAGCACGCGACATAGTTTTGCAGACGATAAGTACAACCGTTTCAGAGAGAAGAGCGGCCAATGTGACGATCTGGTTTTAAGTCGATTCGATAACAAATTACGAAAACGGACGGATTTCTCAGGTTTTTACTACATATGAACACTTTTCACATTCTCCCGTGCAACTCGGCTGCTAGTCCTCCTTTCATGCAGAATCTTAAGGGAACAGCTCATGTCCAAGGAACCAAAGCCAGCTAAAAAGTCAATAATCGATACCTAAAACTTGAATTGTACTACTTCTTACTGGATATTACATCAACTTAGAAACTACATCTGTGTTCTACTGTGGTGCTTTTAGTGTCTCCGAGTACCGCAGTACGCGACATAACTTTGCAGACGATAAGTACAACCGTTTCAGAGAGAAGAGCGGCCAATGTGACGATCTGGCTTTACATCGATTCAATAACAAATGACGAAAACGGACGGATGTCTCAGGTTTTTACTACATATGAACACTTTTCACATTCTCCCGTGCAACTCGGCTGCTAGTCCTCCTTTAATGCAGAATCTTAAGGTCCTAGCTCATGTCCAAGGCACCAAAGCCAGCTAAAAGGTCAATATTCAATACCTATAACTTGAATTGTACTACCTCTTACTGGCTATTGCATCAACTTAGAAGCTTCATCTGTGTTCTACTATGGTGCTTGTAGTGTCTCAGCATACCGCAGCACGCGACAGAGCTTTGCAGACGATAAGTACAACCGTTTCAGAGAGAAGAGCGGCCAACATGTCGATATGGCTTTAAGTCGATGCGATAACAAATGACGAAAACGGACGGATTTCTCAGATTTTAACTGCATATGAACACTTTTCACATTCTCCCGTGCAACTCGGCTGCTAGTCCTCCTTTCATTCAGAATCTTAAGGTCCTAGCTCATGTCCAAGGCACCAAAGCCAGCTAAAAAGTCAATAATCGATACCTAAAACTTGAATTGGACTACTTCTTACTGGCTATTACATCAACTTAGAAGCTTCATCTGTGTTCTATTATGGTGCTTTTCCTGTTTCCGCCTACGGCAATACGCGACATAGCTTTGCAGACGATAAGTACAACCATTTCAGAGAGAAGATTGGCCAATGTGACGATCTGGCTTTAAGTCGAATCGATAACAAATGACGAAAACGGACGGATTTCTCTGGTTTTTACTACATATGAACACTTTTCACATTCTCCCGTGCAACTCGGCGGCTAGTCCTCCTTTCATGCAGAATCTTAAGGTCCTAGCTCATGTCCAAGGCACCAAAGCCAGCTAAAAAGTCAATAAGCGATACCTAAAACTTGAATTGTACTACATCTTACTGGCTATTACATCATTTTAGAAGCTTCATCTGTGTTCTACTATGGTGCTTTTAGTGTCTCCGAATACCGCAGTACGCGACATAGCTTTGCAGACGATAAGTACAACCGTTTCAGAGAGAAGAGCGGCTAATGTGACGATCTGGCTTTAAGTCGATTCGATAACAAATGAGGAAAATGGACGGATTTCTCAGGTTTTTACTACATATGAACACTTTTCACATCCTCCCGTGCAACTCGGCTGCTAGTCCTCCTTTCATGCAGAATCTTAAGGTCCTAGCTCATGTCCACGGCACCAAAGCCAGCTAAAAAGTCAATAATCGATACCTAAAACTTCAATTCTACTACTTCTTACTGGCTATTACATCAACTTAGAAGCTTCATCTGTGTTCTACTACGGTGCATTTAGTTTCTCCGCATACCGCAGCACGCGACATGGTTTTGCAGACGATAAGTACAACCGTTTCAGAGAGAAGAGCGGCCAATCTGACGATCTGGCTTTAAGTCGATTCGATAACAAATGACGAAAACGGACGGATTTCTCAGGTTTTTACTACATATGAACACTTTTCACATTCTCCCGTGCAACTTGGCTGCTAGTCCTCCTTTCATGCAGAATCTTAAGGTCCTAGCTCATGTCCAAGGCACCAAAGCCAGCTAAAAAGTCAATAATCAATACCTAAAACTTGAATTGTACTACTTCTTACTGGCTAATACATCAACTTAGAAGCTTCATCTGTGTTCTACTACGGTGCTTTTAGTTTCTCCGCATACCGCAGCACGCGACATAGTTTTGCAGACGATAAGTACAACCGTTTCAGAGAGAAGAGCGGCCAATGTGACGATGTGGCTTTAAGTCGATTCGATAACAAATGACGAAAACGGACGGATTTCTCAGGTTTTTACTACATATGAACACTTTTCACATTCTCCCGTGCAACTCGGCTGCTAGTCCTCCGTTCATGCAGAATCATAAGGTCCTGGCTCATGTCCAAGGCACCAAAGCCAGCTAAAAGGTCAATATTCAATACCTAAAACTTGAATTGTACTACTTCTTACTGGCTATTACATCAACTTAGAAGCTTGATCTGTGTTCTACTATGGTGCTTTTAGTGTCTCCGCATACCGCAGCACGCGACATAGCTTTGCAGACGATAAGTACAACCGTTTCAGAGAGAAGAGCGGCCAATTTGACGATCTGGCTTTAAGTCGATTCGATAACAAATGACGAAAACGGACGGATTTCTCTGGTTTTTACTACATATGAACACTTTTCACATTCTCCCGTGCAACTCGGCTGCTAGTCCTCCTTTCATGCAGAATCTTAAGGTCCTAGCTCATGTCCAAGGCACCAAAGCCAGCTAAAAAGTCAATAACCGATACATAAAACTTGAATTGGACTACTTCTTACTGGCTATTACATCAACTTAGAAGCTTCATCTGTGTTCTATTATGGTGCTTTTCCTGTGTCCGCCTACGGCAACACGCGACATAGCTTTGCAGACGATAAGTACAACCGTTTCAGAGAGAAGATCGGCCAATGTGACGATCTGGCTTTTAAGTCGATTCGATAACAAATGACGAAAACGGACGGATTTCTCAGGTTTTTACTACATATGAACACTTTTCACATTCTCCCGTGCAACTCGGCTGCTAGTCCTCCTTTAATGCAGAATCTTAAGGTCCTAGCTCATGTCCAAGGCACCAAAGCCAGCTAAAAAGTCAATAACCGATACCTAAAACTTGAATTGTACTACTTCTTACTGGCTATTACGTCATTTTAGAAGCTTCATCTGTGTTCTACTATGGTGCTTTTAGTGTCTCCGAATACCGCAGTAAGCGACATAGCTTTGCAGACGATAAGTACAACCGTTTCAGAGAGAAGAGCGGCCAATGTGACGATCTGGCTTTAAGTCGATTCGATAACAAATGACGAAAACGGACGGATTTCTCAGGTTTTTACTACATATGAACACTTTTCACATTCTCCCGTGCAACTCAGCTGCTAGTCCTCCTTTCATGCAGAATCTTAAGGTCCTAGCTAATGTCCAAGGCAGCAAAGCCAGCTAAAAAGTCAGTAATCAATACCTAAAACTTGAATTGGACTGCTTCTTACTGGCTATTACATCAACTTAGAAGCTTCATCTGTGTTCTACTACGGTGCTTTTAGTTTCTCCGCATACCGCAGCACGCGACATGGTTTTGCAGACGATAAGTACAACCGTTTCAGAGAGAAGAGCGGCCAATGTGACGATCTGGCTTTAAGTCGATTCGATAACAAATGACGAAAACGGACGGATTTCTCAGGTTTTTATTACATATGAACACTTTTCACATTCTCCCGTGCAACTCGGCTGCTAGTCCTCCTTTCATGCAGAATCTTAAGCTCTTAGCTCATGTCCAAGGCACCAAAGCCAGCTAAAAATTCAATAATCGATACCCAAAACTTGAATTGGATTACTTCTTACTGGCTATTACATCAACTTAGATGCTTCATCTGTTCCTACTATGGTGATTTTAGTGTCTCCGCATACCACAGCTCGCGACATAGCTTTGCAGACGATAAGTACAACCGTTTCAGAGAGAAGAGCGGCTAATGTGACGATCTGGCTTTAAGTCGATTCGATAACAAATGAGGAAAATGGACGGATTTCTCAGGTTTTTACTACATATGAACACTTTTCACATCCTCCCGTGCAACTCGGCTGCTAGTCCTCCTTTCATGCAGAATCTTAAGGTCCTAGCTCATGTCCACGGCACCAAAGCCAGCTAAAAAGTCAATAATCGATACCTAAAACTTGAATTCTACTACTTCTTACTGGCTATTACATCAACTTAGAAGCTTCATCTGTGTTCTACTACGGTGCTTTTAGTTTCTCCGCATACCGCAGCACGCGACATGGTTTTGCAGACGATAAGTACAACCGTTTCAGAGAGAAGAGCGGCCAATCTGACGATCTGGCTTTAAGTCGATTCGATAACAAATGACGAAAACGGACGGATTTCTCAGGTTTTTACTACATATGAACACTTTTCACATTCTCCCGTGCAACTTGGCTGCTAGTCCTCCTTTCATGCAGAATCTTAAGGTCCTAGCTCATGTCCAAGGCACCAAAGCCAGCTAAAAAGTCAATAATCAATACCTAAAACTTGAATTGTACTACTTCTTACTGGCTAATACATCAACTTAGAAGCTTCATCTGTGTTCTACTACGATGCTTTTAGTTTCTCCGCATACCGCAGCACGCGACATAGTTTTGCAGACGATAAGTACAACCGTTTCAGAGAGAAGAGCGGCCAATCTGACGATCTGGCTTTAAGTCGATTCGATAACAAATGACGAAAACGGACGGATTTCTCAGGTTTTTACTACATATGAACACTTTTCACATTCTCCCGTGCAACTCGGCTGCTAGTCCTCCTTTAATGCAGAATCTTAAGGTCCTAGCTCATGTCCAAGGCACCAAAGCCAGCTAAAAAGTCAATAATCGATACCTAAAACTTGAATTGTACTACTTCTTACTGGCTATTACATCAACTTAGAAGCTTCATCTGTGTTCTACTATGGTGCTTTTAGTGTCTCCGCATACCGCAGCACGCGACATAGCTTTGAAGACGATAAGTACAACCGTTTCAGAGAGAAGAGCGGCCAATTTGACGATCTGGCTTTAAGTCGATTCGACAACAAATGACGAAAACGGACGGATTTCTCAGGTTTTTACTACATATGAACACTTTTCACACTCTCCCGTGCAACTCGGCTGCTAGTCCTCCTTTCATGCAGAATCTTAAGGTCCTAGCTCATGTCCAAGGCACCAAAGCCAGCTAAAAAGTCAGTAATCAATACCTAAAACTTGAATTGTACTGCTTCTTACTGGCTATTACATCAACTTAGAAGCTTCATCTGTGTTCTACTACGGTGCTTTTAGTTTCTCCGCATACCGCAGCACGCGACATGGTTTTGCAGACGATAAGTACAACCGTTTCAGAGAGAAGAGCGGCCAATGTGACGATCTGGCTTTAAGTCGATTCGATAACAAATGACGAAAACGGACGGATTTCTCAGGTTTTTATTACATATGAACACTTTTCACATTCTCCCGTGCAACTCGGCTGCTAGTCCTCCTTTCATGCAGAATCTTAAGCTCTTAGCTCATGTCCAAGGCACCAAAGCCAGCTAAAAATTCAATAATCGATACCCAAAACTTGAATTGGATTACTTCTTACTGGCTATTACATCAACTTAGATGCTTCATCTGTTCCTACTATGGTGATTTTAGTGTCTCCGCATACCACAGCTCGCGACATAGCTTTGCAGACGATAAGTACAACCGTTTCAGAGAGAAGAGCGGCTAATGTGACGATCTGGCTTTAAGTCGATTCGATAACAAATGAGGAAAATGGACGGATTTCTCAGGTTTTTACTACATATGAACACTTTTCACATCCTCCGTGCAACTCGGCTGCTAGTCCTCCTTTCATGCAGAATCTTAAGGTCCTAGCTCATGTCCACGGCACCAAAGCCAGCTAAAAAGTCAATAATCGATACCTAAAACTTGAATTCTACTACTTCTTACTGGCTATTACATCAACTTAGAAGCTTCATCTGTGTTCTACTACGGTGCTTTTAGTTTCTCCGCACACCGCAGCACGCGACATGGTTTTGCAGACGATAAGTACAACCGTTTCAGAGAGAAGAGCGGCCAATGTGACGATCTGGCTTTAAGTCGATTCGATAACAAATGACGAAAACGGACGGATTTCTCAGGTTTTTACTACATATGAACACCTTTCACATTCTCCCGTGCAACTTGGCTGCTAGTCCTCCTTTCATGCAGAATCTTAAGGTCCTAGCTCATGTCCAAGGCACCAAAGCCAGCTAAAAAGTCAATAATCAATACCTAAAACTTGAATTGTACTACTTCTTACTGGCTAATACATCAACTTAGAAGCTTCATCTGTGTTCTACTACCATGCTTTTAGTTTCTCCGCATACCGCAGCACGCGACATGGTTTTGCAGACGATAAGTACAACCGTTTCAGAGAGAAGAGCGGCCAATCTCACGATCTGGCTTTAAGTCGATTCGATAACAAATGACGAAAACGGACGGATTTCTCAGGTTTTTACTACATATGAACACTTTTCACATTCTCCCGTGCAACTCGGCTGCTAGTCCTCCTTTAATGCAGAATCTTAAGGTCCTAGCTCATGTCCAAGGCACCAAAGCCAGCTAAAAAGTCAATAATCGATACCTAAAACTTGAATTGTACTACTTCTTACTGGCTATTACATCAACTTAGAAGCTTCATCTGTGTTCTACTATGGTGCTTTTAGTGTCTCCGCATACCGCAGCACGCGACATAGCTTTGAAGACGATAAGTACAACCGTTTCAGAGAGAAGAGCGGCCAATTTGACGATCTGGCTTTAAGTCGATTCGACAACAAATGACGAAAACGGACGGATTTCTCAGGTTTTTACTACATATGAACACTTTTCACACTCTCCCGTGCAACTCGGCTGCTAGTCCTCCTTTCATGCAGAAACTTAAGGTCCTATCTCATGTCCAAGGCACCAAAGCCAGCTAAAAAGTCAATAATCGATTCCTAAAACTTGAATTGTACTACTTCTTACTGGATATTACATCAACTTAGAAGCTTCATCTGTGTTCTACTGTGGTGCTTTTAGTGTCTCCGAATACCGCAGTACGCGACATAGCTTTGCAGACGATAAGTACATCCGTTTCAGAGAGAAGAGCGGCCAATGTGTCGATCTGGCTCTAAGTCGATTCGATAACAAATGACGAAAACGGACGGATTTCTCAGGTTTTTACTACATATGAACACTTTTCACATTCTCCCGTGCAACTCGGCTGCTAGTCCTCCTTTCATGCAGAATCTTAAGGTCCTAGCTCATGTCCAAGGCACCAAAGCCAGCTAAAAAGTCAATAATCAATACCTAAAACTTGAATTGTACTAATTCTTACTGGGTATTACATCAACTTAGAAGCTTCATCTGTGTTCTACTATGGTGCTTTTAGTGTCTCCGCATACCGCAGCACGCGACATAGCTTTGCAGACGATAAGTACAACCGTTTCAGAGAGTAGAGCGGCCAATGTGACGATCTGGCTTTAAGTCGATTCGATAACAAATGACGAAAACAGACGTATTTCTTAGGTTTTTACTACATTTGAACACTTTTCACATTCTCTCATGCAACTCGGCTGCTAGTCCTCCTTTCATGCAGAATATTAAGGTCCTAGCTCATGTCCAAGGCACCAAAGCCAGCTAAAAATTCAATATTCAATACCTAAAATTGAATTGTACTACTTCTTACTGGCTATTACATAAACTTAGAAGCTTCATCTGTGTTCTACTATGGTGCTTTTAGTTTCTCCGCATACCGCAGCACGCGACATGGTTTTGCAGACGATAAGTACAACCGTTTCAGAGAGAAGAGCGGCCAATGTGACGATCTGGCTTTAAGTCGATTCGATAACAAATGACGAAAACGGACGGATTTCTCAGGTTTTTATTACATATGAACACTTTTCACATTCTCCCGTGCAACTCGGCTGCTAGTCCTACTTTCATGCAGAATCTTAAGCTCTTAGCTCATGTCCAAGGCACCAAAGCCAGCTAAAAAGTCAATAATCGATACCTAAAACTTGAATTGTACTACTTCTTACTGGCTATTACATCAGCTTAGAAGGTTCATCTGTGTTCTACTATGGTGCTTTTAGTGTCTATACATACCGCAGTAAGCGACATAGCTTTGCAGACGATAAGTACGACCGTTTCAGAGAGAAGAGCGGCTAATGTGACGATCTGGCTTTAAGTCGATTCGATAACAAATGAGGAAAACGGACGGATTTCTCAGGTTTTTACTACATATGAACACTTTTCACATACTCCCGTGCAACTCGGCTGCTAGTCCTCCTTTCATGCAGAATCTTAAGGTCCTAGCTCATGTCCACGGCACAAAAGCCAGCTAAAAAGTCAATAATCGATACCTAAAACTTGAATTCTACTACTTCTTACTGGCTATTACATCAACTTAGAAGCTTCATCTGTGTTCTACTACGGTGCTTTTAGTTTCTCCGCATACCGCAGCACGCGACATGGTTTTGCAGACGATAAGTACAACCGTTTCAGAGAGAAGAGCGGCCAATCTGACGATCTGGCTTTAAGTCGATTCGATAACAAATGACGAAAACGGACGGATTTCTCAGGTTTTTATTACATATGAACACTTTTCACATTCTCCCGTGCAACTCGGCTGCTAGTCCTCCTTTCATGCAGAATCTTAAGCTCTTAGCTCATGTCCAAGGCACCAAAGCCAGCTAAAAATTCAATAATCGATACCCAAAACTTGAATTGGATTACTTCTTACTGGCTATTACATCAACTTAGATGCTTCATCTGTTCCTACTATGGTGATTTTAGTGTCTCCGCATACCACAGCTCGCGACATAGCTTTGCAGACGATAAGTACAACCGTTTCAGAGAGAAGAGCGGCTAATGTGACGATCTGGCTTTAAGTCGATTCGATAACAAATGAGGAAAATGGACGGATTTCTCAGGTTTTTACTACATATGAACACTTTTCACATCCTCCGTGCAACTCGGCTGCTAGTCCTCCTTTCATGCAGAATCTTAAGGTCCTAGCTCATGTCTACGGCACCAAAGCCAGCTAAAAAGTCAATAATCGATACCTAAAACTTGAATTCTACTACTTCTTACTGGCTATTACATCAACTTAGAAGCTTCATCTGTGTTCTACTACGGTGCTTTTAGTTTCTCCGCACACCGCAGCACGCGACATGGTTTTGCAGACGATAAGTACAACCGTTTCAGAGAGAAGAGCGGCCAATCTGACGATCTGGCTTTAAGTCGATTCGATAACAAATGACGAAAACGGACGGATTTCTCAGGTTTTTACTACATATGAACACCTTTCACATTCTCCCGTGCAACTTGGCTGCTAGTCCTCCTTTCATGCAGAATCTTAAGGTCCTAGCTCATGTCCAAGGCACCAAAGCCAGCTAAAAAGTCAATAATCAATACCTAAAACTTGAATTGTACTACTTCTTACTGGCTAATACATCAACTTAGAAGCTTCATCTGTGTTCTACTACCATGCTTTTAGTTTCTCCGCATACCGCAGCACGCGACATGGTTTTGCAGACGATAAGTACAACCGTTTCAGAGAGAAGAGCGGCCAATCTCACGATCTGGCTTTAAGTCGATTCGATAACAAATGACGAAAACGGACGGATTTCTCAGGTTTTTACTACATATGAACACTTTTCACATTCTCCCGTGCAACTCGGCTGCTAGTCCTCCTTTACTGCAGAATCTTAAGGTCCTAGCTCATGTCCAAGGCACCAAAGCCAGCTAAAAATTCAATAATCGATACCTAAAACTTGAATTGTACTACTTCTTACTGGCTATTACATCAACTTAGAAGCTTCATCTGTGTTCTACTATGGTGCTTTTAGTGTCTCCGCATACCGCAGCACGCGACATAGCTTTGAAGACGATAAGTACAACCGTTTCAGAGAGAAGAGCGGCCAATTTGACGATCTGGCTTTAAGTCGATTCGACAACAAATGACGAAAACGGACGGATTTCTCAGGTTTTTACTACATATGAACACTTTTCACACTCTCCCGTGCAACTCGGCTGCTAGTCCTCCTTTCATGCAGAAACTTAAGGTCCTATCTCATGTCCAAGGCACCAAAGCCAGCTAAAAAGTCAATAATCGATTCCTAAAACTTGAATTGTACTACTTCTTACTGGATATTACATCAACTTAGAAGCTTCATCTGTGTTCTACTGTGGGGCTTTTAGTGTCTCCGAATACCGCAGTACGCGACATAGCTTTGCAGACGATAAGTACATCCGTTTCAGAGAGAAGAGCGGCCAATGTGTCGATCTGGCTCTAAGTCGATTCGATAACAAATGACGAAAACGGACGGATTTCTCAGGTTTTTACTACATATGAACACTTTTCACATTCTCCCGTGCAACTCGGCTGCTAGTCCTCCTTTCATGCAGAATCTTAAGGTCCTAGCTCATGTCCAAGGCACCAAAGCCAGCTAAAAAGTCAATAATCAATACCTAAAACTTGAATTGTACTAATTCTTACTGGGTATTACATCAACTTAGAAGCTTCATCTGTGTTCTACTATGGTGCTTTTAGTGTCTCCGCATACCGCAGCACGCGACATAGCTTTGCAGACGATAAGTACAACCGTTTCAGAGAGTAGAGCGGCCAATGTGACGATCTGGCTTTAAGTCGATTCGATAACAAATGACGAAAACAGACGTATTTCTCAGGTTTTTACTACATTTGAACACTTTTCACATTCTCTCATGCAACTCGGCTGCTAGTCCTCCTTTCATGCAGAATATTAAGGTCCTAGCTCATGTCCAAGGCACCAAAGCCAGCTAAAAATTCAATATTCAATACCTAAAATTGAATTGTACTACTTCTTACTGGCTATTACATAAACTTAGAAGCTTCATCTGTGTTCTACTATGGTGCTTTTAGTTTCTCCGCATACCGCAGCACGCGACATGGTTTTGCAGACGATAAGTACAACCGTTTCAGAGAGAAGAGCGGCCAATGTGACGATCTGGCTTTAAGTCGATTCGATAACAAATGACGAAAACGGACGGATTTCTCAGGTTTTTATTACATATGAACACTTTTCACATTCTCCCGTGCAACTCGGCTGCTAGTCCTACTTTCATGCAGAATCTTAAGCTCTTAGCTCATGTCCAAGGCACCAAAGCCAGCTAAAAAGTCAATAATCGATACCTAAAACTTGAATTGTACTACTTCTTACTGGCTATTACATCAGCTTAGAAGGTTCATCTGTGTTCTACTATGGTGCTTTTAGTGTCTATACATACCGCAGTAAGCGACATAGCTTTGCAGACGATAAGTACAACCGTTTCAGAGAGAAGAGCGGCTAATGTGACGATCTGGCTTTAAGTCGATTCGATAACAAATGAGGAAAACGGACGGATTTCTCAGGTTTTTACTACATATGAACACTTTTCACATCCTCCCGTGCAACTCGGCTGCTAGTCCTCCTTTCATGCAGAATCTTAAGGTCCTAGCTCATGTCCACGGCACAAAAGCCAGCTAAAAAGTCAATAATCGATACCTAAAACTTGAATTCTACTACTTCTTACTGGCTATTACATCAACTTAGAAGCTTCATCTGTGTTCTACTACGGTGCTTCTAGTTTCTCCGCATACCGCAGCACGCGACATGGTTTTGCAGACGATAAGTACAACCGTTTCAGAGAGAAGAGCGGCCAATCTGACGATCTGGCTTTAAGTCGATTCGATAACAAATGACGAAAACGGACGGATTTCTCAGGTTTTTACTACATATGAACACTTTTCACATTCTCCCGTGCAACTTGGCTGCTAGTCCTCCTTTCATGCAGAATCTTAAGGTCCTAGCTCATGTCCAAGACAACAAAGCCAGCTAAAAAGTCAATAATCAATACCTAAAACTTGAATTGTACTACTTCTTACTGGCTAATACATCAACTTAGAAGCTTCATCTGTGTTCTACTATGGTGCTTTTAGTTTCTCCGCATACCGCAGCACGCGACATAGTTTTGCAGACGATAAGTACAACCGTTTCAGAGAGAAGAGCGGCCAATGTGACGATCTGGCTTTAAGTCGATTCGATAACAAATGACGAAAACGGACGGATTTCTCAGGTTTTTACTACATATGAACACTTTTCACATTCTCCCGTGCAACTCGGCTGCTAGTCCTCCTGTAATGCAGAATCTTAAGGTCCTAGCTCATGTCCAAGGCACCAAAGCCAGCTAAAAAGTCAATAATCGATACCGAAAACTTGAATTGTACTACTTCTTACTGTTTATTACATCGACTTAGAAGCTTCATCTGTGTTCTACTATGGTGCTTTTAGTGTCTCAGCATACCGCAGCACGCGACATAGCTTTGAAGACGATAAGTACAACCGTTTCAGAGAGAAGAGCGGCCAATTTGACGATCTGGCTTTAAGTCGATTCGATAACAAATGACGAAAACGGACGGATTTCTCAGGTTTTTACTACATATGAACACTTTTCACATTCTCCCGTGCAACTCGGCTGCTAGTCCTCCTTTAATGCAGAATCTTAAGGTCCTAGCTCATGTCCAAGGCACCAAAGCCAGCTAAAAAGTCAATAATCGATACCTAAAACTTGAATTGTACTACTTCTTACTGGCTATTACATCAACTTAGAAGCTTCATCTGTGTTCTACTATGGTGCTTTTAGTGTCTCCGCATACCGCAGCACGCGACATAGCTTTGAAGACGATAAGTACAACCGTTTCAGAGAGAAGAGCGGCCAATTTGACGATCTGGCTTTAAGTCGATTCGACAACAAATGACGAAAACGGACGGATTTCTCAGGTTTTTACTACATATGAACACTTTTCACATTCTCCCGTGCAACTCGGCTGCTAGTCCTCCTTTCATGCAGAAACTTAAGGTCCTATCTCATGTCCAAGGCACCAAAGCCAGCTAAAAAGTCAATAATCGATTCCTAAAACTTGAATTGTACTACTTCTTACTGGATATTACATCAACTTAGAAGCTTCATCTGTGTTCTACTGTGGTGCTTTTAGTGTCTCCGAATACCGCAGTACGCGACATAGCTTTGCAGACGATAAGTACATCCGTTTCAGATAGAAGAGCGGCCAATGTGTCGATCTGGCTCTAAGTCGATTCGATAACAAATGACGAAAACGGACGGATTTCTCAGGTTTTTACTACATATGAACACTTTTCACATTCTCCCGTGCAACTCGGCTGCTAGTCCTCCTTTCATGCAGAATCTTAAGGTCCTAGCTCATGTCCAAGGCACCAAAGCCAGCTAAAAAGTCAATAATCAATACCTAAAACTTGAATTGTACTAATTCTTACTGGGTATTACATCAACTTAGAAGCTTCATCTGTGTTCTACTATGGTGCTTTTAGTGTCTCCGCATACCGCAGCACGCGACATAGCTTTGCAGACGATAAGTACAACCGTTTCAGAGAGTAGAGCGGCCAATGTGACGATCTGGCTTTAAGTCGATTCGATAACAAATGACGAAAACAGACGTATTTCTCAGGTTTTTACTACATTTTAACACTTTTCACATTCTCTCATGCAACTCGGCTGCTAGTCCTCCTTTCATGCAGAATATTAAGGTCCTAGCTCATGTCCAAGGCACCAAAGCCAGCTAAAAATTCAATATTCAATAACTAAAATTGAATTGTACTACTTCTTACTGGCTATTACATAAACTTAGAAGCTTCATCTGTGTTCTACTATGGTGCTTGTAGTGTCTCAGCATACCGCAGCAGGTGACATAGCTTTGCAGACGATAAGTACAACCGTTTCAGAGAGAAGAGCGCCCAATGTGACGATCTGGCTTTAAGTCGATTCGATAACAAATGACGAAAACGGACGGATTTCTCAGGTTTTTACTACATATGAACACTTTTCACATTCTCCCGTGCAACTCGGCTGCTAGTCCTCCTTTCATGCAGAATCTTAAGGTCCTAGCTCATGTCCACGGCACAAAAGCCAGCTAAAAAGTCAATAATCGATACCTAAAACTTGAATTCTACTACTTCTTACTGGCTATTACATCAACTTAGAAGCTTCATCTGTGTTCTACTACGGTGCTTCTAGTTTCTCCGCATACCGCAGCACGCGACATGGTTTTGCAGACGATAAGTACAACCGTTTCAGAGAGAAGAGCGGCCAATCTGACGATCTGGCTTTAAGTCGATTCGATAACAAATGACGAAAACGGACGGATATCTCAGGTTTTTACTACATATGAACACTTTTCACATTCTCCCGTGCAACTTGGCTGCTAGTCCTCCTTTCATGCAGAATCTTAAGGTCCTAGCTCATGTCCAAGGCAACAAAGCCAGCTAAAAAGACAATAATCAATACCTAAAACTTGAATTGTACTACTTCTTACTGGCTAATACATCAACTTAGAAGCTTCATCTGTGTTCTACCATGGTGCTTTTAGTTTCTCCGCATACCGCAGCACGCGACATAGTTTTGCAGACGATAAGTACAACCGTTTCAGAGAGAAGAGCGGCCAATCTGACGATCTGGCTTTAAGTCGATTCGATAACAAATGACGAAAACGGACGGATTTCTCAGGTTTTTACTACATATGAACACTTTTCACATTCTCCCGTGCAACTCGGCTGCTAGTCCTCCTGTAATGCAGAATCTTAAGGTCCTAGCTCATGTCCAAGGCACCAAAGCCAGCTAAAAAGTCAATAATCGATACCGAAAACTTGAATTGTACTACTTCTTACTGTTTATTACATCAACTTAGAAGCTTCACCTGTGTTCTACTATGGTGCTTTTAGTGTCTCCGCATACCGCAGCACGCGACATAGCTTTGAAGACGATAAGTACAACCGTTTCAGAGAGAAGAGCGGCCAATTTGACGATCTGGCTTTAAGTCGATTCGATAACAAATGACGAAAACGGACGGATTTCTCAGGTTTTTACTACATATGAACACATATCACATTCTCCCGTGCAACTCGGCTGCTAGTCCTCCTGTAATGCAGAATCTTAAGGTCCTAGCTCATGTCCAAGGCACCAAAGCCAGCTAAAAAGTCAATAATCGATACCGAAAACTTGAATTGTACTACTTCTTACTGTTTATTACATCAACTTAGAAGCTTCATCTGTGTTCTACTATGGTGCTTTTAGTGTCTCCGCATACCGCAGCACGCGACATAGCTTTGAAGACGATAAGTACAACCGTTTCAGAGAGAAGAGCGGCCAATTTGACGATCTGGCTTTAAGTCGATTCGATAACAAATGACGAAAACGGACGGATTTCTCAGGTTTTTACTACATATGAACACTTTTCACATTCTCCCGTGCAACTCGGCTGCTAGTCCTCCTTTAATGCAGAATCTTAAGGTCCTAGCTCATGTCCAAGGCACCAAAGCCAGCTAAAAAGTCAATAATCGATACCTAAAACTTGAATTGTACTACTTCTTACTGGCTATTACATCAACTTAGACGCTTCATCTGTGTTCTACTATGGTGCTTTTAGTGTCTCCGCATACCGCAGCACGCGACATAGCTTTGAAGACGATAAGTACAACCGTTTCAGAGAGAAGAGCGGCCAATTTGACGATCTGGCTTTAAGTCGATTCGACAACAAATGACGAAAACGGACGGATTTCTCAGGTTTTTACTACATATGAACACTTTTCACATTCTCCCGTGCAACTCGGCTGCTAGTCCTCCTTTCATGCAGAAACTTAAGGTCCTATCTCATGTCCAAGGCACCAAAGCCAGCTAAAAAGTCAATAATCGATTCCTAAAACTTGAATTGTACTACTTCTTACTGGATATTACATCAACTTAGAAGCTTCATCTGTGTTCTACTGTGGTGCTTTTAGTGTCTCCGAATACCGCAGTACGCGACATAGCTTTGCAGACGATAAGTACATCCGTTTCAGAGAGAAGAGCGGCCAATGTGTCGATCTGGCTCTAAGTCGATTCGATAACAAATGACGAAAACGGACGGATTTCTCAGATTTTACTACATATGAACACTTTTCACATTCTCCCGTGCAACTCGGCTGCTAGTCCTCCTTTCATGCAGAATCTTAAGGTCCTAGCTCATGTCCAAGGCACCAAAGCCAGCTAAAAAGTCAATAATCAATACCTAAAACTTGAATTGTACTAATTCTTACTGGGTATTACATCAACTTAGAAGCTTCATCTGTGTTCTACTATGGTGCTTTTAGTGTCTCCGCATACCGCAGCACGCGACATAGCTTTGCAGACGATAAGTACAACCGTTTCAGAGAGTAGAGCGGCCAATGTGACGATCTGGCTTTAAGTCGATTCGATAACAAATGACGAAAACAGACGTATTTCTCAGGTTTTTACTACATTTGAACACTTTTCACATTCTCTCATGCAACTCGGCTGCTAGTCCTCCTTTCATGCAGAATATTAAGGTCCTAGCTCATGTCCAAGGCACCAAAGCCAGCTAAAAATTCAATATTCAATACCTAAAATTGAATTGTACTACTTCTTACTGGCTATTACATAAACTTAGAAGCTTCATCTGTGTTCTACTATGGTGCTTGTAGTGTCTCAGCATACCGCAGCAGGCGACATAGCTTTGCAGACGATAAGTACAACCGTTTCAGAGAGAAGAGCGGCCAATGTGACGATCTGGCTTTAAGTCGATTCGATAACAAATGACGAAAACGGACGGATTTCTCAGGTTTTTACTACATATGAACACTTTTCACATTATCCCGTGCAACTCGGCTGCTAGTCCTCCTTTCATGCAAAATCTTAAGGTCCTAGCTCATGTCCAATGCACCAAAGCCAGCTAAAAAGTCAATAATCAATACCTAAAACTTGAATTGTACTGCTTCTTACTGGCTATTACATCAACTTAGAAGCTTCAGCTGTGTTCTACTACGGTGCTTTTAGTTTCTCCGCATACCGCAGCACGCGACATGGTTTTGCAGACGATAAGTACAACCGTTTCAGAGAGAAGAGCGGCCAATGTGACGATCTGGCTTTAAGTCGATTCGATAACAAATGACGAAAACGGACGGATTTCTCAGGTTTTTATTACATATGAACACTTTTCACATTCTCCCGTGCAACTCGGCTGCTAGTCCTACTTTCATGCAGAATCTTAAGCTCTTAGCTCATGTCCAAGGCACCAAAGCCAGCTAAAAAGTCAATAATCGATACCTAAAACTTGAATTGTACTACTTCTTACTGGCTATTACATCAGCTTAGAAGGTTCATCTGTGTTCTACTATGGTGCTTTTAGTGTCTATACATACCGCAGTAAGCGACATAGCTTTGCAGACGATAAGTACAACCGTTTCAGAGAGAAGAGCGGCTAATGTGACGATCTGGCTTTAAGTCGATTCGATAACAAATGAGGAAAACGAACGGATTTCTCAGGTTTTTACTACATATGAACACTTTTCACATCCTCCCGTGCAACTCGGCTGCTAGTCCTCCTTTCATGCAGAATCTTAAGGTCCTAGCTCATGTCCACGGCACAAAAGCCAGCTAAAAAGTCAATAATCGATACCTAAAACTTGAATTCTACTACTTCTTACTGGCTATTACATCAACTTAGAAGCTTCATCTGTGTTCTACTACGGTGCTTCTAGTTTCTCCGCATACCGCAGCACGCGACATGGTTTTGCAGACGATAAGTACAACCGTTTCAGAGAGAAGAGCGGCCAATCTGACGATCTGGCTTTAAGTCGATTCGATAACAAATGACGAAAACGGACGGATATCTCAGGTTTTTACTACATATGAACACTTTTCACATTCTCCCGTGCAACTTGGCTGCTAGTCCTCCTTTCATGCAGAATCTTAAGGTCCTAGCTCATGTCCAAGGCAACAAAGCCAGCTAAAAAGACAATAATCAATACCTAAAACTTGAATTGTACTACTTCTTACTGGCTAATACATCAACTTAGAAGCTTCATCTGTGTTCTACTATGGTGCTTTTAGTTTCTCCGCATACCGCAGCACGCGACATAGTTTTGCAGACGATAAGTACAACCGTTTCAGAGAGAAGAGCGGCCAATCTGACGATCTGGCTTTAAGTCGATTCGATAACAAATGACGAAAACGGAAGGATTTCTCAGGTTTTTACTACATATGAACACTTTTCACATTCTCCCGTGCAACTCGGCTGCTAGTCCTCCTGTAATGCAGAATCTTAAGGTCCTAGCTCATGTCCAAGGCACCAAAGCCAGCTAAAAAGTCAATAATCGATACCGAAAACTTGAATTGTACTACTTCTTACTGTTTATTACATCAACTTAGAAGCTTCACCTGTGTTCTACTATGGTGCTTTTAGTGTCTCCGCATACCGCAGCACGCGACATAGCTTTGAAGACGATAAGTACAACCGTTTCAGAGAGAAGAGCGGCCAATTTGACGATCTGGCTTTAAGTCGATTCGATAACAAATGACGAAAACGGACGGATTTCTCAGGTTTTTACTACATATGAACACATATCACATTCTCCCGTGCAACTCGGCTGCTAGTCCTCCTGTAATGCAGAATCTTAAGGTCCTAGCTCATGTCCAAGGCACCAAAGCCAGCTAAAAAGTCAATAATCGATACCGAAAACTTGAATTGTACTACTTCTTACTGTTTATTACATCAACTTAGAAGCTTCATCTGTGTTCTACTATAGTGCTTTTAGTGTCTCCGCATACCGCAGCACGCGACATAGCTTTGAAGACGATAAGTACAACCGTTTCAGAGAGAAGAGCGGCCAATTTGACGATCTGGCTTTAAGTCGATTCGATAACAAATGACGAAAACGGACGGATTTCTCAGGTTTTTACTACATATGAACACTTTTCACATTCTCCCGTGCAACTCGGCTGCTAGTCCTCCTTTAATGCAGAATCTTAAGGTCCTAGCTCATGTCCAAGGCACCAAAGCCAGCTAAAAAGTCAATAATCGATACCTAAAACTTGAATTGTACAACTTCTTACTGGCTATTACATCAACTTAGACGCTTCATCTGTGTTCTACTATGGTGCTTTTAGTGTCTCCGCATACCGCAGCACGCGACATAGCTTTGAAGACGATAAGTACAACCGTTTCAGAGAGAAGAGCGGCCAATTTGACGATCTGGCTTTAAGTCGATTCGACAACAAATGACGAAAACGGACGGATTTCTCAGGTTTTTACTACATATGAACACTTTTCACATTCTCCCGTGCAACTCGGCTGCTAGTCCTCCTTTCATGCAGAAACTTAAGGTCCTAGCTCATGTCCAAGGCACCAAAGCCAGCTAAAAATTCAATATTCAATACCTAAAATTGAATTGTACTACTTCTTACTGGCTATTACATAAACTTAGAAGCTTCATCTGTGTTCTACTATGGTGCTTGTAGTGTCTCAGCATACCGCAGCAGGCGACATAGCTTTGCAGACGATAAGTACAACCGTTTCAGAGAGAAGAGCGGCCAATGTGACGATCTGGCTTTAAGTCGATTCGATAACAAATGACGAAAACGGACGGATTTCTCAGGTTTTTACTACATATGAACACTTTTCACATTATCCCGTGCAACTCGGCTGCTAGTCCTCCTTTCATGCAAAATCTTAAGGTCCTAGCTCATGTCCAAGGCACCAAAGCCAGCTAAAAAGTCAATAATCAATACCTAAAACTTGAATTGTACTGCTTCTTACTGGCTATTACATCAACTTAGAAGCTTCAGCTGTGTTCTACTACGGTGCTTTTAGTTTCTCCGCATACCGCAGCACGCGACATGGTTTTGCAGACGATAAGTACAACCGTTTCAGAGAGAAGAGCGGCCAATGTGACGATCTGGCTTTAAGTCGATTCGATAACAAATGACGAAAACGGACGGATTTCTCAGGTTTTTATTACATATGAACACTTTTCACATTCTCCCGTGCAACTCGGCTGCTAGTCCTACTTTCATGCAGAATCTTAAGCTCTTAGCTCATGTCCAAGGCACCAAAGCCAGCTAAAAAGTCAATAATCGATACCTAAAACTTGAATTGTACTACTTCTTACTGGCTATTACATCAGCTTAGAAGGTTCATCTGTGTTCTACTATGGTGCTTTTAGTGTCTATACATACCGCAGTAAGCGACATAGCTTTGCAGACGATAAGTACAACCGTTTCAGAGAGAAGAGCGGCTAATGTGACGATCTGGCTTTAAGTCGATTCGATAACAAATGAGGAAAACGAACGGATTTCTCAGGTTTTTACTACATATGAACACTTTTCACATCCTCCCGTGCAACTCGGCTGCTAGTCCTCCTTTCATGCAGAATCTTAAGGTCCTAGCTCATGTCCACGGCACAAAAGCCAGCTAAAAAGTCAATAATCGATACCTAAAACTTGAATTCTACTACTTCTTACTGGCTATTACATCAACTTAGAAGCTTCATCTGTGTTCTACTACGGTGCTTCTAGTTTCTCCGCATACCGCAGCACGCGACATTGTTTTGCAGACGATAAGTACAACCGTTTCAGAGAGAAGGGCGGCCAATCTGACGATCTGGCTTTAAGTCGATTCGATAACAAATGACGAAAACGGACGGATTTCTCAGGTTTTTACTAAATATGAACACTTTTCACATTCTCCCGTGCAACTTGGCTGCTAGTCCTCCTTTCATGCAGAATCTTAAGGTCCTAGCTCATGTCCAAGGCAACAAAGCCAGCTAAAAAGACAATAATCAATACCTAAAACTTGAATTGTACTACTTCTTACTGGCTAATACATCAACTTAGAAGCTTCATCTGTGTTCTACTATGGTGCTTTTAGTTTCTCCGCATACCGCAGCACGCGACATAGTTTTGCAGACGATAAGTACAACCGTTTCAGAGAGAAGAGCGGCCAATCTGACGATCTGGCTTTAAGTCGAATCGATAACAAATGACGAAAACGGACGGATTTCTCAGGTTTTTACTACATATGAACACTTTTCACATTCTCCCGTGCAACTCGGCTGCTAGTCCTCCTGTAATGCAGAATCTTAAGGTCCTAGCTCATGTCCAAGGCACCAAAGCCAGCTAAAAAGTCAATAATCGATACCGAAAACTTGAATTGTACTACTTCTTACTGTTTATTACATCAACTTAGAAGCTTCATCTGTGTTCTACTATGGTGCTTTTAGTGTCTCCGCATACCGCAGCACGCGGCATAGCTTTGAAGACGATAAGTACAACCGTTTCAGAGAGAAGAGCGGCCAATTTGACGATCTGGCTTTAAGTCGATTCGATAACAAATGACGAAAACGGACGGATTTCTCAGGTTTTTACTACATATGAACACATATCACATTCTCCCGTGCAACTCGGCTGCTAGTCCTCCTTTCATGCAGAAACTTAAGGTCCTAGCTCATGTACAAGGCACCAAAGCCAGCTAAAAAGTCAATAATCGATTCCTAAAACTTGAATTGTACTACTTCTTACTGGATATTACATCAACTTAGAAGCTTCATCTGTGTTCTACTGTGGTGCTTTTAGTGTCTCCGAATACCGCAGTACGCGACATAGCTTTGCAGACGATAAGTACAACCGTTTCAGAGAGAAGAGCGGCCAATGTGTCGATCTGTCTCTAAGTCGATTCGATAACAAATGACGAAAACGGACGGATATCTCAGTTTTTTGTTACATATGAACACTTTTCACATTCTCCCGTGCAACTCGGCTGCTAGTCCTCCTTTCATACAGAATCTTAAGCTCTTAGCTCATGTCCAAGGCACCAAAGCCAGCTAAAGTTCAATAATCGATACCCAAAACTTGAATTGGATTACTTCTTACTGGCTATTACATCAACTTAGATGCTTCATCTGTTCCTACTATGGTGATTTTAGTGTCTCCGCATACCACAGCTCGCGACATAGCTTTGCAGACGATAAGTACAACCGTTTCAGAGAGAAGAGCGGCTAATGTGACGATCTGGCTTTAAGTCGATTCGATAACAAATGAGGAAAATGGACGGATTTCTCAGGTTTTTACTACATATGAACACTTTTCACATCCTCCCGTGCAACTCGGCTGCTAGTCCTCCTTTCATGCAGAATCTTAAGGTCCTACCTCATGTCCACGGCACCAAAGCCAGCTAAAAAGTCAATAATCGATACCTAAAACTTGAATTCTACTACTTCTTACTGGCTATTACATCAACTTAGAAGCTTCATCTGTGTTCTACTACGGTGCTTTTAGTTTCTCCGCATACCGCAGCACGCGACATGGTTTTGCAGACGATAAGTACAACCGTTTCAGAGAGAAGAGCGGCCAATCTGACGATCTGGCTTTAAGTCGATTCGATAACAAATGACGAAAACGGACGGATTTCTCAGGTTTTTACTACATATGAACACTTTGCACATTCTCCCGTGCAATTTGGCTGCTAGTCCTCCTTTCATGCAGAATCTTAAGGTCCTAGCTCATGTCCAAGGTACCAAAGCCAGCTAAAAAGTCAATAATCAATACCTAAAACTTGAATTGTACTACTTCTTACTGGCTAATACATCAACTTAGAAGCTTCATCTGTGTTCTACTACGATGCTTTTAGTTTCTCCGCATACCGCAGCACGCGACATAGTTTTGCAGACGATAAGTACAACCGTTTCAGAGAGAAGAGCGGCCAATCTGACGATCTGGCTTTAAGTCGATTCGATAACAAATGACGAAAACGGACGGATTTCTCAGGTTTTTATTACATATGAACACTTTTCACATTCTCCCGTGCAACTCGGCTGCTAGTCCTACTTTCATGCAGAATCTTAAGCTCTTAGCTCATGTCCAAGGCACCAAAGCCAGCTAAAAAGTCAATAATCGATACCTAAAACTTGAATTGTACTACTTCTTACTGGCTATTACATCAGCTTAGAAGGTTCATCTGTGTTCTACTATGGTGCTTTTAGTGTCTATACATACCGCAGTAAGCGACATAGCTTTGCAGACGATAAGTACAACCGTTTCAGAGAGAAGAGCGGCTAATGTGACGATCTGGCTTTAAGTCGATTCGATAACAAATGAGGAAAACGAACGGATTTCTCAGGTTTTTACTACATATGAACACTTTTCACGTCCTCCCGTGCAACTCGGCTGCTAGTCCTCCTTTCATGCAGAATCTTAATGTCCTAGCTCATGTCCAAGGCACCAAAGCCAGCTAAAAAGTCAATAATCGATACCTAAAACTTGAATTCTACTACTTCTTACTGGCTATTACATCAACTTAGAAGCTTCATCTGTGTTCTACTACGGTGCTTCTAGTTTCTCCTCATACCGCAGCACGCGACATTGTTTTGCAGACGATAAGTACAACCGTTTCAGAGAGAAGAGCGGCCAATCTGACGATCTGGCTTTAAGTCGATTCGATAACAAATGACGAAAACGGACGGATTTCTCAGGTTTTTACTACATATGAACACTTTTCACATTCTCCCGTGCAACTCGGCTGCTAGTCCTCCTGTAATGCAGAATCTTAAGGTCCTAGCTCATGTCCAAGGCACCAAAGCCAGCTAAAAAGTCAATAATCGATACCGAAAACTTGAATTGTACTACTTCTTACTGTTTATTACATCAACTTAGAAGCTTCATCTGTGTTCTACTATGGTGCTTTTAGTGTCTCCGCATACCGCAGCACGCGACATAGCTTTGAAGACGATAAGTACAACCGTTTCAGAGAGAAGAGCGGCCAATTTGACGATCTGGCTTTAAGTCGATTCGATAACAAATGACGAAAACGGACGGATTTCTCAGGTTTTTACTACATATGAACACATATCACATTCTCCCGTGCAACTCGGCTGCTAGTCCTCCTTTCATGCAGAAACTTAAGGTCCTAGCTCATGTACAAGGCACCAAAGCCAGCTAAAAAGTCAATAATCGATTCCTAAAACTTGAATTGTACTACTTCTTACTGGATATTACATCAACTTAGAAGCTTCATCTGTGTTCTACTGTGGTGCTTTTAGTGTCTCCGAATACCGCAGTACGCGACATAGCTTTGCAGACGATAAGTACAACCGTTTCAGAGAGAAGAGCGGCCAATGTGTCGATCTGTCTCTAAGTCGATTCGATAACAAATGACGAAAACGGACGGATATCTCAGGTTTTTATTACATATGAACACTTTTCACATTCTCCCGTGCAACTCGGCTGCTAGTCCTCCTTTCATACAGAATCTTAAGCTCTTGGCTCATGTCCAAGGCACCAAAGCCAGCTAAAGTTCAATAATCGATACCCAAAACTTGAATTGGATTACTTCTTACTGGCTATTACATCAACTTAGATGCTTCATCTGTTCCTACTATGGTGATTTTAGTGTCTCCGCATACCACAGCTCGCGACATAGCTTTGCAGACGATAAGTACAACCGTTTCAGAGAGAAGAGCGGCTAATGTGACGATCTGGCTTTAAGTCGATTCGATAACAAATGAGGAAAATGGACGGATTTCTCAGGTTTTTACTACATATGAACACTTTTCACATCCTCCCGTGCAACTCGGCTGCTAGTCCTCCTTTCATGCAGAATCTTAAGGTCCTACCTCATGTCCACGGCACCAAAGCCAGCTAAAAAGTCAATAATCGATACCTAAAACTTGAATTCTACTACTTCTTACTGGCTATTACATCAACTTAGAAGCTTCATCTGTGTTCTACTACGGTGCTTTTAGTTTCTCCGCATACCGCAGCACGCGACATGGTTTTGCAGACGATAAGTACAACCGTTTCAGAGAGAAGAGCGGCCAATCTGACGATCTGGCTTTAAGTCGATTCGATAACAAATGACGAAAACGGACGGATTTCTCAGGTTTTTACTACATATGAACACTTTGCACATTCTCCCGTGCAATTTGGCTGCTAGTCCTCCTTTCATGCAGAATCTTAAGGTCCTAGCTCATGTCCAAGGCACCAAAGCCAGCTAAAAAGTCAATAATCAATACCTAAAACTTGAATTGTACTACTTCTTACTGGCTAATACATCAACTTAGAAGCTTCATCTGTGTTCTACTACGATGCTTTTAGTTTCTCCGCATACCGCAGCACGCGACATAGTTTTGCAGACGATAAGTACAACCGTTTCAGAGAGAAGAGCGGCCAATCTGACGATCTGGCTTTAAGTCGATTCGATAACAAATGACGAAAACGGACGGATTTCTCAGGTTTTTACTACATATGAACACTTTTCACATTCTCCCGTGCAACTCGGCTGCTAGTCCTCCTTTAATGCAGAATCTTAAGGTCCTAGCTCATGTCCAAGGCACCAAAGCCAGCTAAAAAGTCAATAATCGATACCTAAAACTTGAATTGTACTACTTCTTACTGGCTATTACATCAACTTAGAAGCTTCATCTGTGTTCTACTATGGTGCTTTTAGTGTCTCCGCATACCGCAGCACGCGACATAGCTTTGAAGACGATAAGTACAACCGTTTCAGAGAGAAGAGCGGCCAATTTGACGATCTGGCTTTAAGTCGATTCGACAACAAATGACGAAAACGGACGGATTTCTCAGGTTTTTACTACATATGAACACTTTTCACATTCTCCCGTGCAACTCGGCTGCTAGTCCTCCTTTCATGCAGAAACTTAAGGTCCTATCTCATGTCCAAGGCACCAAAGCCAGCTAAAAAGTCAATAATCGATTCCTAAAACTTGAATTGTACTACTTCTTACTGGATATTACATCAACTTAGAAGCTTCATCTGTGTTCTACTGTGGTGCTTTTAGTGTCTCCGAATACCGCAGTACGCGACATAGCTTTGCAGACGATAAGTACATCCGTTTCAGAGAGAAGAGCGGCCAATGTGTCGATCTGGCTCTAAGTCGATTCGATAACAAATGACGAAAACGGACGGATTTCTCAGGTTTTTACTACATATGAACACTTTTCACATTCTCCCGTGCAACTCGGCTGCTAGTCCTCCTTTCATGCAGAATCTTAAGGTTCTAGCTCATGTCCAAGGCACCAAAGCCAGCTAAAAAGTCAATAATCAATACCTAAAACTTGAATTGTACTAATTCTTACTGGGTATTACATCAACTTAGAAGCTTCATCTGTGTTCTACTATGGTGCTTTTAGTGTCTCCGCATACCGCAGCACGCGACATAGCTTTGCAGACGATAAGTACAACCGTTTCAGAGAGTAGAGCGGCCAATGTGACGATCTGGCTTTAAGTCGATTCGATAACAAATGACGAAAACAGACGTATTTCTCAGGTTTTTACTACATTTGAACACTTTTCACATTCTCTCATGCAACTCGGCTGCTAGTCCTCCTTTCATGCAGAATATTAAGGTCCTAGCTCATGTCAAAGGCACCAAAGCCAGCTAAAAAGACAATAATCAATACCTAAAATTGAATTGTACTACTTCTTACTGGCTATTACATAAACTTAGAAGCTTCATCTGTGTTCTACTATGGTGCTTGTGGTGTCTCAGCATACCGCAGCAGGCGACATAGCTTTGCAGAAGATAAGTACAACCGTTTCAGAGAGAAGAGCGGCCAATGTGACGATCTGGCTTTAAGTCGATTCGATAACAAATGACGAAAACGGACGGATTTCTCAGGTTTTTACTACATATGAACACTTTTCACATTCTCCCGTGCAACTCGGCTGCTAGTCCTCCTTTCATGCAGAATCTTAAGGTCCTAGCTCATGTCCAAGGCACCAAAGCCAGCTAAAAAGTCAATAATCAATACCTAAAACTTGAATTGTACTGCTTCTTACTGGCTATTACGTCAACTTAGAAGCTTCAGCTGTGTTCTACTACGGTGCTTTTAGTTTCTCCGCATACCGCAGCACGCGACATGGTTTTGCAGACGATAAGTACAACCGTTTCAGAGAGAAGAGCGGCCAATGTGACGATCTGGCTTTAAGTCGATTCGATAACAAATGACGAAAACGGACGGATTTCTCAGGTTTTCATTACATATGAACACTTTTCACATTCTCCCGTGCAACTCGGCTGCTAGTCCTCCTTTCATGCAGAATCTTAAGCTCTTAGCTCATGTCCAAGGCACCAAAGCCAGCAAAAAAGTCAATAATCGATACCTAAAACTTGAATTGTACTACTTCTTACTGGCTATTACATCAGCTTAGAAGGTTCATCTGTGTTCTACTATGGTGCTTTTAGTGTCTATACATACCGCAGTAAGCGACATAGCTTTGCAGACGATAAGTACAACCGTTTCAGAGAGAAGAGCGGCTAATGTGACGATCTGGCTTTAAGTCGATTCGATAACAAATGAGGAAAACGGACGGATTTCTCAGGTTTTTACTACATATAAACACTTTTCACATCCTCCCGTGCAACTCGGCTGCTAGTCCTCCTTTCATGCAGAATCTTAAGGTCCTAGCTCATGTCCACGGCACAAAAGCCAGCTAAAAAGTCAATAATCGATACCTAAAACTTGAATTCTACTACTTCTTACTGGCTATTACATCAACTTAGAAGCTTCATCTGTGTTCTACTACGGTGCTTTTAGTTTCTCCGCATACCGCAGCACGCGACATGGTTTTGCAGACGATAAGTACAACCGTTTCAGAGAGAAGAGCGGCCAATCTGACGATCTGGCTTTAAGTCGATTCGATAACAAATGACGAAAACGGACGGATTTCTCAGGTTTTTACTACATATGAACACTTTTCACATTCTCCCGTGCAAATTGGCTGCTAGTCCTCCTTTCATGCAGAATCTTAAGGTCCTAGCTCATGTCCAAGGCACCAAAGCCAGCTAAAAAGTCAATAATCAATACCTAAAACTTGAATTGTACTACTTCTTACTGGCTAATACATCAACTTAGAAGCTTCATCTGTGTTCTACTATGGTGCTTTTAGTTTCTCCGCATACCGCAGCACGCGACATAGTTTTGCAGACGATAAGTACAACCGTTTCAGAGAGAAGAGCGGCCAATGTGACGATCTGGCTTTAAGTCGATTCGATAACAAATGACGAAAACGGACGGATTTCTCAGGTTTTTACTACATATGAACACATGTCACATTATCCCGTGCAACTCGGCTGCTAGTCCTCCTTTCATGCAGAAACTTAAGGTCCTAGCTCATGTACAAGGCACCAAAGCCAGCTAAAAAGTCAATAATCGATTCCTAAAACTTGAATTGTACTACTTCTTACTGGATATTACATCAACTTAGAAGCTTCATCTGTGTTCTACTGTGGTGCTTTTAGTGTCTCCGAATACCGCAGTACGCGACATAGCTTTGCAGACGATAAGTACAACCGTTTCAGAGAGAAGAGCGGCCAATGTGTCGATCTGGCTCTAAGTCGATTCGATAACAAATGACGAAAACGGACGGATATCTCAGGTTTTTATTACATATGAACACTTTTCACATTCTCCCGTGCAACTCGGCTGCTAGTCCTCCTTTCATGCAGAATCTTAAGGTCCTAGCTCATGTCCAAGGCACCAAAGCCAGCTAAAAAGTCAATAATCAATACCTAAAACTTGAATTGTACTAATTCTTACTGGGTATTACATCAAATTAGAAGCTTCGTCTGTGTTCTACTATGGTGCTTGTAGTGTCTCAGCATACCGCAGCTAGCGACATAGCTTTGCAGACGATAAGTACAACCGTTTCAGAGAGAAGAGCGGCCAATGTGACGATCTGGCTTTAAGTCGATTCGATAACAAATGACGAAAACGGACGGATGTCTCAGGTTTTTCCTGGATATGAACACTTTTCACATTCTCCCGTCCAACTAGGCTGCTAGTCCTCCTTTCATGCAGAATCTTAAGGTCCTAGCTCATGTCCAAGGCACCGAAGCCAGCTAAAAAGTCAATAATCGATACCTAAAACTTGAATTGTACTACTTCTTACTGGCTATTACATCAACTTAGAAGCTTCATCTGTGTTCTACTATGGTGCTTTTAGTGTCTCCGCATACCGCAGCACGCGACATAGCTTTGTAGACGATAAGTACAACCGTTTCAGAGAGAAGAGCGGCCAATGTGACGATCTGGTTTTAAGTCGATTCGATAACAAATGACGAAAACGGACGGATTTCTCAGGTTTTTATTACATATGAACACTTTTCACATTCTCCTTTGCAACTCGGCTGCTAGTCCTCCTTTCATGCAGAATCTTAAGCTCTTAGCTCATGTCCAAGACACCAAAGCCAGCTAAAAAGTCAATAATCGATACCCAAAACTTGAATTGGATTACTTCTTACTGGCTATTACATTAACTTAGATGCTTCATCTGTTCCTACTATGGTGATTTTAGTGTCTCCGCATACCACAGCTCGCGACATAGCTTTGCAGACGATAAGTACAACCGTTTCAGAGAGAAGAGCGGCTAATGTGACGATATGGCTTTAAGTCGATTCGATAACAAATGAGGAAAACGGACGGATTTCTCAGGTTTTTACTACATATGAACACTTTTCACATCCTCCCGTTCAACTCGGCTGCTAGTCCTCCTTTCATGCAGAATCTTAAGGTCCTAGCTCATGTCCACGGCACCAAAGCCAGCTAAAAAGTCAATAATCGATACCTAAAACTTGAATTCTACTACTTCTTACTGGTTATTACATCAACTTAGAAGATTCATCTGTGTTCTACTACGGTGCTCTTAGTTTCTCCGCATACCGCAGCACGCGACATGGTTTTGCAGACGATAAGTACAACCGTTTCAGAGAGAAGAGCGGCCAATGTGACGATCTGGCTTTAAGTCGATTCGATAACATATGACGAAAACGGACGGATTTCTCAGGTTTTTACTACATATGAACACTTTTCACATTCTCCCGTGCCACTCGATTGCTAGTCCTCCTTTCATGCAGAATATTAAGGTCGTAGATCATGTCCAAGGCACCGAAGCCAGCTAAAAAGTCAATAATCGATACCTAAAACGTGAATGCTACTACTTCTTACAGGCTATTACATCAACTTAGAAGCTTCATCTGTGTTCTACTATGGTGCTTTTAGTGTCTCCACATACCGCAGCACGCGACATAGCTTTGCAGACGATAAGTACAACCGTTTCAGAGAGAAGAGCGGCCAATGTGACGATCTGGCTTTAAGTCGATTCGATAGCAAATGACGAGAACAGACAGATTTCTAAGGTTTTTACTACATATGAACACTTTTCACATTCTCCCGTGCAACTCGGCTGCTAGTCCTCCTTTCATGCAGAATGTTAAGGTACTAGCTCATGTCCAAGGCACCAAAGCCAGCTAAAAAGTCAACAATCCATACCTAAAACTTGAATTGTACTTCTTCTTACTGGCTATTACATCAACTTAGAAGCTTCATCTGTGTTCTACTATGGTGCTTTTAGTGTCTCCGCATACCGCAGCACGCGACATAGCTTTGCAGACGATAAGTACAACCGTTTCAGAGAGAAGAGCGGCCAATGTGACGATCTGGCTTTAAGTCGATTCGATAACAAATGACGAAAACGGTCGGACTTCTCAGGTTTTTACTACATATGAACACTTTTCACATTCTCCCATGCAACTCGGCTGCTAGTCCTCCTTTCATGCAGAATCTTAAGGTCCTAGCTCATGTCCAAGGTACCAAAGCCAGCTAAAAGTCAATAATCGATACCTAAAACTTGAATTGTACTACTTCTTCCTGGCTATTAAATCAACTTAGAAGCTTCATCTGTGTTCTACTATGGTGCTTTTAGTGTCTCCGCATACCGCAACACGCGACATAGCTTTGCAGACGATAAGTACAACCGTTTCAGAGAGAAGAGCGGCCAATGTGACGATGTGGCTTTAAGTCGATTCGATAACAAATGACGAAAACGGACGGACGTCTCAGGTTTTTACTACATATGAACACTTTTCACATTCTCCCGTGCAACTCGATTGCTAGTCCTCCTTTCATGCAGAATATTAAGGTCCTAGCTCATGTCCAAGGCACCAAAGCCAGCTAAAAAGTCAATAATCGATACCTAAAACTTGAATTGGACTACTTCTTACTGGCTATTACATCAACTTAGAAGCTTCATCTGTGTTCTACTACGGTGCTTTTCCTGTTTCCGCCTACGGCAACACGCGACATAGCTTTGCAGACGATAAGTACAACCGTTTCCGAGAGCAGAGCGGGCAATGTGACGATCTGGCTTTAAGTCGATTCGATAACAATTGACGAAAACGGACGGATTTCTCAGGTTTTTACTACATATGAACGCTTTTCACATTCTCCCCTGCAACTCGGCTGCCAGTCCTCCTTTCATGCAGAATGTTCAGGTCCTAGCTCATGTCCAAGGCACCAAAGCCAGCTAAAAAGTCAATAATCGATACCTAAAACTTGAATTGGACTACTTCTTACTGGCTATTACATCAACTTAGAAGCTTCATCTGTGTTCTACTATGGTGCTTTATCTGTTTCCGCCTACGGCAACACGCGACATAGCTTTGCAGACGATAAGTACAACCGTTTCCGAGAGAAGAGCGGCCAATGTGACGATCTGGCTTTAAGTCGATTCGATAACAAATGACGAAAACGGACGGATTTCTCAGGTTTTTACTACATATGAACACTTTTCACATTCTCCCCTGCATCTCGGCTGCTAGTCCTCCTTTCATGCAGAATCTTAAGGTCCTAGCTCATGTCCAAGGCACCAAAGCCAGCTAAAAAGTCAATAATCGATACCTAAAACTTGAATGCTACTACTTCTTACAGGCTATTACATCAACTTAGAAGCTTGAACTGTGTTCTACTATGGTGAGTGCAGTGTCTCCGGATACCGCAGCACGCGACATAGCTTTGCAGACGATAAGTACAAGCGTTTCGGAGAGAAGAGTGGCCAATGTGACGATCTGGCTTTAAGTCGATTCGATAACAAATGACGAAAACGGACGGATTTCTAAGGTTTTTACTACATATGAACACTTTTCACATTCTCCCGTGCAACGCGGCTGCTAGTCCTCCTTCAATGCAGAAATTTAAGGTCCAAGCTCATGTCCAAGGCACCAAGCTTCATCTAAAAAGTCAATAATCGATACCTAAAACTTGAATTGTACTACTTCTTACTGGCAATTACATCAACTTAGAAGCTTCATCTGTGTTCTACTATGGTGCTTTTAGTGTCTCCACATACCGCAGCACGCGACATAGCTTTGCAGACGATAAGTACAACCGTTTCAGAGAGAAGAGCGGCCAATGTGACGATCTGGCTTTAAGACGATTCGATAACAAATGACGAAAACGGACTGATTTCTCAGGATTTTACTACATATGAACACTTTTAACATTCTCCCGTGCAACGCGGCAGCTAGTCCTCCTTTCATGCAGAATCTTAAGGTCCTAGCTCATGTCCAAGCCACCAAAGCCAGCTAAAATGTCAATAATCGATACCTAAAACTTGAATTGGACTACTTCTTACTGGCTATTACATCAACTTAGAAGCTTCATCTGTGTTCTACTACGGTGCTTTTCCTGTTTCCGCCTACGGCAACACGCGACATAGCTTTGCAGACGATAAGTACAACCGTTTCCGAGAGCACAGCGGGCAATGTGACGATCTGGCTTTAAGTCGATTCGATAACAAATGACGAAAACGGACGGATTTCTCAGGTTTTTACTACATATGAACACTTTTCACATTCTCCCCTGCAACTCGGCTGCCAGTCCTCCTTTCATGCAGAAACGTAAGGTCCTAGCTCATGTCCAAGGCACCAAAGCCAGCTAAAAAGTCAATAATCGATACCTAAAACTTGAATTGTACTACTTCTTACTGGCTATTACATCAACTTAGAAGCTTGAACTGTGTTCTACTATGGTGCTTTTAGTGTCTCCACTTACCGCAGCACGCGACATAGCTTTGCAGACGATAAGTACAACCGTTTCAGAGAGAAGAGCGGCCAATGTGACGATCTGGCTTTAAGTCGATTCGATAACAAATGACGAAAATGGACGGATTTCTAAGGTTTTTACTACATATGAACACTTTTCACATTCTCCCGTGCAACGCGGCAGCTAGTCCTCCTTTCATGCAGAATGTTAAGGTCGTAGCTCATGTCCAAGGCACCAAAGCCAGCTAAAAAGTCAATAATCGATACCTAAAACTTGAATTGTACTACTTCTTACTGGCAATTACATCAACTTAGAACCTTCATCTGTGTTCTACTACGGTGCTTTTCCTGTTTCCGCCTACGGCAACACGCGACATAGCTTTGCAGACGATAAGTACAACCGTTTCCGAGAGCACAGCGGGCAATGTGACGATCTGGCTTTAAGTCGATTCGATAACAAATGACGAAAACGGACGGATTTCTCAGGTTTTTACTACATATGAACACTTTTCACATTCTCCCCTGCAACTCGGCTGCCAGTTCTCCTTTCATGCAGAATCGTAAGGTCCTAGCTCATGTCCAAGGCACCAAAGCCAGCTAAAAAGTCAATAATCGATACCTAAAACTTGAATTCCACTACTTCTTACTGGCTATTACATCAACTTAGAAACTTCATCTGTGTTCTACTATGGTGCTTTTAGTGTCTCCACATACCGCAGCACGCGACATAGCTTTGCAGACGATAAGTACATGCGTTTCAGAGAGAAGAGCGGCCAATGTGACGATCTGGCTGTAAGTCGATTCGATAACAAATGACCAAAACGGACGGATTTCTCAGGTTTTTACTACATATGAACTCTTTTCACATTCTGCCGTGCAACTCGGCTGCTAGTCCTCCTTTGATGCAGAATCTTAAGGTCCTAGCTCATGTCCAAGACACCAAAGCCAGCTAAAAAGTCAATAATCGATACCTAAAACTTGAATTGTACTACTTCTTACTGGCTATTACATCAACTTAGAAGCTTGAACTGTGTTCTACTATGGTAATTTTAGTGTCTCCACATACCGCAGCACGCGACATAGCTTTGCAGACGATAAGTACACCCGTTTCAGAGAGAAGAGCGGCCAATGTGACGATCTGGCTTTAAATCGATTCGATAACAAATGACGAAAACGGACGGATTTCTCAGGTTTTTACTACATATGAACACTTTTCACATTCTCCCGTGCAACTCGGCTGCTAGTCCTCCTTTCATGCACAATCTTAAGGTCCTAGCTCATGTCCAAGGCACCAAAGCCAGCTAAAAAGTCAATAATCGATACCTAAAACTTGAATTGTACTACTTCTTACTGGCTATTACATCAGCTTAGAAGGTTCATCTGTGTTCTACTATGGTGCTTTTAGTGTCTATACATACCGCAGTAAGCGACATAGCTTTGCAGACGATAAGTACAACCGTTTCAGAGAGAAGAGCGGCCAATGTGACGATCTGTTTTTAAGTCGATTCGATAACAAATGACGAAAACGGACGGATTTCTCAGGTTTTTACTACATATGAACACTTTTCACATTCTCCCTTGCAACTCGGCTGCTAGTCCTCCTTTCATGCAGAATCTTAAGGTCCTAGCTCATGTCCAAGGCACCAAAGCCAGCTAAAAAGTCAATAATCGATACCTAAAACTTGAATTCTACTACTTCTTACTGGCTATTACATCAACTTAGAAGCTTCATCTGTGTTCTACTATGGTGATTTTAGTGTCTCCGCATACCGCAGCACGCGACATAGTTTTGCACACGATAAGTACAACCGTTTCAGAGAGAAGAGCGGCCAATGTGACGATCTGGCTTTAAGTCGATTCGATAACAAATGACGAAATCGGACGGATTTATCAGGTTTTTAATACATATGAACACTTTTCACATTCTCCCATGCAACTCGGCTGCTAGTCCTCCTTTCATGCAGAATATTAAGGTCCTAGCTCATGTCCAAGGCACCAAAGCCAGCTAAAAAGTCAATAATCGATACCTAAAACTTGAAATGGACTACTTCTTACTGGCTATTACATCAACTTAGAAGCATCATCTGTGTTCTACTATGGTGCTTTTAGTGTCTCCGCATATTGCAGCACGCGACATAGCTCTGTAGACGATAAGTACAACCGTTTCAGAGAGAAGAGCGGCCAATGTGACGATCTGGCTTTAAGTCGATTCGATAACAAATTACGAAAACGGACGGATTTCTCGGGTTTTGACTACATATGAACACTTTTCACATTCTCCCGTGCAACTCGGCTGCTAGTCCTCCTTCATGCAAAATCTTAATTTCCTAGCTCGTGTCCAAGGCACCAAAGAATGGTAAAAAGTCATTAACCGATACCTAAAACTTTAATTCTACTACTTCTTACTGGCTATTACATCAACTTAGAAGCTTGATCTGTGTTCTACTATGGTGCTTATAGTGTCGCAGCATACCGCAGCACGCGACATAGCTTTGCAACCGACAAGTACAACCGTCTCAGAGAGAGGAGCGGCCAATGTGACGATCTGACTTTAAGTCTATTCGATAACAAATGACGAAAGTGGACGGATGTCTCAGGTTTTTACTACATATGAACACTTTTCACATTCTCCCATGCAACTCGGCTGCTAGTCCTCCTATCATGCAGAATATTAAGGTCCTAGCTCATGTCCAAGGCACCAAAGCCAGCTAAAAATTCAATATTCAATGCCTAAAACTTGAATTGTACTACTTCTTACTGGCTATTACATCAACTTAGAAGCTTCATCTGTGTTCTACTATGGTGATTTTAGTGTCTCCGCTTACCGCAGCACGCGACATAGCATTGCAGACGATAAGTACAACCGTTTTAGAGAGAAGAGCGGCTAATGTGACGATCTGGCTTTAAGTCGATTCGATAACAAATTACGAAAATGGACGGATTTCTAAGGTTTTTACTACATATGAACACTTTTCACATTCTCCCGTGCAACGCGGCAGCTAGTCCTCCTTTCATGCAGAATCTTAAGGTCCTAGCTCATGTCCAAGGCACTAAAGCCAGCTAAAAAGTCAATAATCGATACCTAAAACTTGAATTCCACTACTTCTTAATGGCTATTACATCAACTTAGAAGCTTCATCTGTGTTCTACTACGGTGCTTTTCCTGTTTCCGCCTACGGCAGCAGCGACATAGCTTTGCAGACGATAAGTACAACCGTTTCAGAGAGAAGAGCGGCCAATGTGACGATCTGGCTTTAAGTCGATTCGATAACAAATGACGAAAACGGACTGATTTCTCAGGATTTTACTACATATGAACACTTTTCACATTCTCCCGTGCAACTCGGCTGCTAGTCCTCCTTTCATGCAGAATCTTAAGGTCCTAGCTCATGTCCAAAGCACCAAAGCCAGCTAAAAAGTCAATAATCGATACCTAAAACTTGAGTTGGATTACTTCTTACTGGCTATTACACCAACTTAGATGCTTCATCTGTATTCTACTATGGTGATTTTAGTGTCTCCGCTTACCGCAGCACGCGACATAGCATTGCAGACGATAAGTACAACCGTTTTAGAGAGAAGAGCGGCCAATGTGACGATCTGGCTTTAAGTCGATTCGATAACGAATGACGAAAATGGACGGATATCTAAGGTTTTTACTACATATGAACACTTTTCACATTCTCCCGTGCAACGCGGCAGCTAGTCCTCCTTTCATGCAGAATGTTAAGGACCTAGCTCATGTCCAAGGCACCAAAGCCAGCTAAAAAGTCAATAATCGATACCTAAAACTTGAATTGGACTACTTCTTACTGGCTATTACATCAACTTAGAAGCTTCATCTGTGTTCTACTACGGTGCTTTTCCTGTTTCCGCCTACGGCAACACGCGACATAGCTTTGCAGACGATAAGTACAACCGTTTCCGAGAGCACAGCGGGCAATGTGACGATCTGGCTTTAAGTCAATTCGATAACAAATGACGAAAACGGACGGATTTCTCAGGTTTTTACTACATATGAACACTTTTCACATTCTCCCCTGCAACTCAGCTGCCAGTCCTCCTTTCATGCAGAATCGTAAGGTCCTAGCTCATGTCCAAGGCACCAAAGCCAGCTAAAAAGTCAATAATCGATACCTAAAACTTGAAATGGACTACTTCTTACTGGCTATTACATCAACTTAGAAGCATCATCTGTGTTCTACTATGGTGCTTTTAGTGTCTCCGCATATTGCAGCACGCGACATAGCTCTGTAGACGATAAGTACAACCGTTTCAGAGAGAAGAGCGGCCAATGTGACGATCTGGCTTTAAGTCGATTCGATAACAAATGACGAAAACGGACGGATTTCTCGGGTTTTTACTACATATGAACACTTTTCACATTCTCCCGTGCAACTCGGCTGCTAGTCCACCTTCATGCAAAATCTTAATTTCCTAGCTCGTGTCCAAGGCACCAAAGAATGGTAAAAAGTCATTAACCGATACCTAAAACTTTAATTCAACTATTTCTTACTGGCTATTACATCAACTTAGAAGCTTGATCTGTGTTCTACTATGGTGCTTATAGTGTCTCAGCATACCGCAGCACGCGACATAGCTTTGCAATCGACAAGTACAACCGTTTCAGAGAGAAGAGCGGCCAATGTGACGATCTGGCTTCAAGTCGATTCGATAACAAATGACTAAAACGGACGGACTTCTCGGGGTTTTACTACATATGAACACTTTTCACATTCTCCCATGCAAATCGGCTGCTAGTCCTCCTTTCATGCAAAATGTTAAGGTACTAGCTCATGTCCAAGGCACCAAAGCCATCTAACAAGTCAATAATCGATACCTAAAACTTGAATTGTAGTACTTCTTCCTGGCTATTACGTCAACTTAGAAGCTTCATCTGTGTTCTACTATGGTGCTTTTAGTGTCTCCGCATACCTCAGCACGCGACATAGCTTTGCAGACGATAAGTACAACCGTTTCAGAGAGAAGAGCGGCCAATGTGACGATCTGGCTTTAAGTCGATTCGATAACAAATGACGAAAACGGACGGATTTCTAAGGTTTTTACTACATATGAACACTTTTAACATTCTCCCCTGCATCTCGGCTGCTAGTCCTCCTTTCATGCAGAATGTTAAGGTCCTAGCCCATGTCCAAGGCACCAAAGCCAGCTAAAAAGTCAATAATCGATCCCTAAAACATGAATTGTACTACTTCTTACTGGCTATTACATCAACTTAAAAGCTTCATCTGTGTTCTACTATGGTGATTTTAGTGTCTCCGCATACCGCAGCACGCGACATAGCTTTGCAGACGATAAGTACAACCGTTTCAGAGAGAAGAGCGGCCAATGTGACGATCTGGCTTTAAGTCGATTCGATAACAAATGACGAAAATGGACGGATTTCTAAGGTTTTTACTACATATGAACACTTTTCACATTCTCCCGTGCAACGCGGCAGCTAGTCCTCCTTTCATGCAGAATCTTAAGGTCCTAGCTCATGTCCAAGGCACCAAAGCCAGCTAAAAAGTCAATAATCGATACCTAAAACTTGTATTGGACTACTTCTTACTGGCTATTACATCAACTTAGAAGCTTCATCTGTGTTTTACTGCGGTGCTTTTCCTGTTTCCGCCTACGGCAGCACGCGACATAGCTTTGCAGACGATAAGTACAACCGTTTCAGAGAGAAGAGCGGCCAATGTGACGATCTGGCTTTAGATCAATTCGATAACAAATGACGAAAACGGACTGATTTCTCAGGATTTTACTACATATGAACACTTTTCACATTCTCCCGTGCAACTCGGCTGCTAGTCCTCCTTTCATGCAGAATCTTAAGGTTCTAGCTCATGTCCAAGGCACCAAAGCCAGCTAAAAAGTCAATAATCGATACCTAAAACTTGAATTGGATTACATCTTACTGGCTATTACACCAACTTAGATGCTTCATCTGTGTTCTACTATGGTGATTTTAGTGTCTCCGCTTACCGCAGCACGCGACATAGCATTGCAGACGATAATTACAACCGTTTCAGAGAGAAGAGCGGCCAATGTGACGATCTGGCTTTTTAGTCGATTCGATAACAAATGACGAAAATGGACGGATTTCTAAGGTTTTTACTACATATGAACACTTTTCACATTCTCCCGTGCAACGCGGCAGCTAGTCCTCCTTTCATGCAGAATGTTAAGGTCCTAGCTCATGTCCAAGGCACCAAAGCCAGCTAAAAAGTCAATAATCGATACCTAAAACTTGAATTGGACTACTTCTTACTGGCAATTACATCAACTTAGAACCTTCATCTGTGTTCTACTACGGTGCTTTTCCTGTTTCCGCCTACGGCAACACGCGACATAGCTTTGCAGACGATAAGTACAACCGTTTCCGAGAGCACAGCGGGCAATGTGACGATCTGGCTTTAAGTCGATTCGATAACAAATGACGAAAACGGACGGATTTCTCAGGTTTTTACTACATATGAACACTTTTCACATTCTCCCCTGCAACTCGGCTGCCAGTTCTCCTTTCATGCAGAATCGTAAGGTCCTAGCTCATGTCCAAGGCACCAAAGCCAGCTAAAAAGTCAATAATCGATACCTAAAACTTGAATTCCACTACTTCTTACTGGCTATTACATCAACTTAGAAACTTCATCTGTGTTCTACTATGGTGCTTTTAGTGTCTCCACATACCGCAGCACGCGACATAGCTTTGCAGACGATAAGTACATGCGTTTCAGAGAGAAGAGCGGCCAATGTGACGATCTGGCTTTAAGTCGATTCGATAACAAATGACCAAAACGGACGGATTTCTCAGGTTTTTACTACATATGAACTCTTTTCACATTCTGCCGTGCAACTCGGCTGCTAGTCCTCCTTTGATGCAGAATCTTAAGGTCCTAGCTCATGTCCAAGACACCAAAGCCAGCTAAAAAGTCAATAATCGATACCTAAAACTTGAATTGTACTACTTCTTACTGGCTATTACATCAACTTAGAAGCTTGAACTGTGTTCTACTATGGTAATTTTAGTGTCTCCACATACCGCAGCACGCGACATAGCTTTGCAGACGATAAGTACACCCGTTTCAGAGAGAAGAGCGGCCAATGTGACGATCTGGCTTTAACTCGATTCGATAACAAATGACGAAAACGGACGGATTTCTCAGGTTTTTACTACATATGAACACTTTTCACATTCTCCCGTGCAACTCGGCTGCTAGTCCTCCTTTCATGCACAATCTTAAGGTCCTAGCTCATGTCCAAGGCACCAAAGCCAGCTAAAAAGTCAATAATCGATACCTAAAACTTGAATTGTACTACTTCTTACTGGCTATTACATCAGCTTAGAAGGTTCATCTGTGTTCTACTATGGTGCTTTTAGTGTCTATACATACCGCAGTAAGCGACATAGCTTTGCAGACGATAAGTACAACCGTTTCAGAGAGAAGAGCGGCCAATGTGACGATCTGTTTTTAAGTCGATTCGATAACAAATGACGAAAACGGACGGATTTCTCAGGTTTTTACTACATATGAACACTTTTCACATTCTCCCTTGCAACTCGGCTGCTAGTCCTCCTTTCATGCAGAATCTTAAGGTCCTAGCTCATGTCCAAGGCACCAAAGCCAGCTAAAAAGTCAATAATCGATACCTAAAACTTGAATTCTACTACTTCTTACTGGCTATTACATCAACTTAGAAGCTTCATCTGTGTTCTACTATGGTGATTTTAGTGTCTCCGCATACCGCAGCACGAGACATAGTTTTGCACACGATAAGTACAACCGTTTCAGAGAGAAGAGCGGCCAATGTGACGATCTGGCTTTAAGTCGATTCGATAACAAATGACGAAATCGGACATATTTATCAGGTTTTTAATACATATGAACACTTTTCACATTCTCCCATGCAACTCGGCTGCTAGTCCTCCTTTCATGCAGAATATTAAGGTCCTAGCTCATGTCCAAGGCACCAAACCCAGCTAAAAAGTCAATAATCGATACCTAAAACTTGAAATGGACTACTTCTTACTGGCTATTACATCAACTTAGAAGCATCATCTGTGTTCTACTATGGTGCATTTAGTGTCTCCGCATATTGCAGCACGCGACATAGCTCTGTAGACGATAAGTACAACCGTTTCAGAGAGAAGAGCGGCCAATGTGACGATCTGGCTTTAAGTCGATTCGATAACAAATGACGAAAACGGACGGATTTCTCGGGTTTTTACTACATATGAACACTTTTCACATTCTCCCGTGCAACTCGGCTGCTAGTCCTCCTTCATGCAAAATCTTAATTTCCTAGCTCGTGTCCAAGGCACCAAAGAATGGTAAAAAGTCATTAACCGATACCTAAAACTTTAATTCTACTACTTCTTACTGGCTATTACATCAACTTAGAAGCTTGATCTCTGTTCTACTATGGTGCTTATAGTGTCGCAGCATACCGCAGCACGCGACATAGCTTTGCAACCGACAAGTACAACCGTCTCAGAGAGAAGAGCGGCCAATGTGACGATTTGACTTTAAGTCTATTCGATAACAAATGACGAAAGTGGACGGATTTCTCAGGTTTTTACTACATATGAACACTTTTCACATTCTCCCATGCAACTCGGCTGCTAGTCCTCCTATCATGCAGAATATTAAGGTCCTAGCTCATGTCCAAGGCACCAAAGCCAGCTAAAAATTCAATATTCAATGCCTAAAACTTGAATTGTACTACTTCTTACTGGCTATTACATCAACTTAGAAGCTTCATCTGTGTTCTACTATGGTGATTTTAGTGTCTCCGCTTACCGCAGCACGCGACATAGCATTGCAGACGACAAGTACAAACGTTTTAGAGAGAAGAGCGGCTAATGTGACGATCTGGCTTTAAGTCGATTCGATAACAAATGACGAAAATGGACGGATTTCTAAGGTTTTTACTACATATGAACACTTTTCACATTCTCCCGTGCAACGCGGCAGCTAGTCCTCCTTTCATGCAGAATCTTAAGGTCCTAGCTCATGTCCAAGGCACTAAAGCCAGCTAAAAAGTCAATAATCGATACCTAAAACTTGAATTCCACTACTTCTTACTGGCTATTACATCAACTTAGAAGCTTCATCTGTGTTCTACTACGGTGCTTTTCCTGTTTCCGCCTACGGCAGCAGCGACATTGCTTTGCAGACGATAAGTACAACCGTTTCAGAGAGAAGAGCGGCCAATGTGACGATCTGGCTTTAAGTCGATTCGATAACAAATGACGAAAACGGACTGATTTCTCAGGATTTTACTACATATGAACACTTTTCACATTCTCCCGTGCAACTCGGCTGCTAGTCCTCCTTTCATCCAGAATCTTAAGGTCCTAGCTCATGTCCAAAGCACCAAAGCCAGCTAAAAAGTCAATAATCGATACCTAAAACTTGAGTTGGATTACTTCTTACTGGCTATTACACCAACTTAGATGCTTCATCTGTGTTCTACTATGGTGATTTTAGTGTCTCCGCTTACCGCAGCACGCGACATAGCATTGCAGACGGTAAGTACAACCGTTTTAGAGAGAAGAGCGGCCAATGTGACGATCTGGCTTTAAGTCGATTCGATAACGAATGACGAAAATGGACGGATATCTAAGGTTTTTACTACATATGAACACTTTTCACATTCTCCCGTGCAACGCGGCAGCTAGTCCTCCTTTCATGCAGAATGTTAAGGTCCTAGCTCATGTCCAAGGCACCAAAGCCAGCTAAAAAGTCAATAATCGATACCTAAAACTTGAATTGGACTACTTCTTACTGGCTATTACATCAACTTAGAAGCTTCATCTGTGTTCTACTACGGTGCTTTTCCTGTTTCCGCCTACGGCAACACGCGACATAGCTTTGCAGACGATAAGTACAACCGTTTCCGAGAGCACAGCGGGCAATGTGACGATCTGGCTTTAAGTCGATTCGATAACAAATGACGAAAACGGACGGATTTCTCAGGTTTTTACTACATATGAACACTTTTCACATTCTCCCCTGCAACTCGGCTGCCAGTCCTCCTTTCATGCAGAATCGTAAGGTCCTAGCTCATGTCCAAGGCACCAAAGCCAGCTAAAAAGTCAATAATCGATACCTAAAACTTGAAATGGACTACTTCTTACTGGCTATTACATCAACTTAGAAGCATCATCTGTGTTCTACTATGGTGCTTTTAGTGTCTCCGCATATTGCAGCACGCGACATAGCTCTGTAGACGATAAGTACAACCGTTTCAGAGAGAAGAGCGGCCAATGTGACGATCTGGCTTTAAGTCGATTCGATAACAAATGACGAAAACGGACGGATTTCTCGGGTTTTTACTACATATGAACACTTTTCACATTCTCCCGTGCAACTCGGCTGCTAGTCCACCTTCATGCAAAATCTTAATTTCCTAGCTCGTGTCCAAGGCACCAAAGAATGGTAAAAAGTCATTAACCGATACCTAAAACTTTAATTCAACTACTTCTTACTGGCTATTACATCAACTTAGAAGCTTGATCTGTGTTCTACTATGGTGCTTATAGTGTCTCAGCATACCGCAGCACGCGACATAGCTTTGCAAACGACAAGTACAACCGTTTCAGAGAGAAGAGCGGCCAATGTGACGATCTGGCTTCAAGTCGATTCGATAACAAATGACTAAAACGGACGGATTTCTCGGGGTTTTACTACATATGAACACTTTTCACATTCTCCCATGCAAATCGGCTGCTAGTCCTCCTTTCATGCAAAATGTTAAGGTACTAGCTCATGTCCAAGGCACCAAAGCCATCTAAAAAGTCAATAATCGATACCTAAAACTTGAATTGTAGTACTTCTTCCTGGCTATTACGTCAACTTAGAAGCTTCATCTGTGTTCTACTATGGTGCTTTTAGTGTCTGCGCATACCGCAACACGCGACATAGCTTTGCAATCGATAAGTACAACCGTTTCAGAGAGAAGAACGGCTAATGTGACGATCTGGCTTTAAGTCGATTCGATAACAAATGACGAAAACCGACGGATTTCTCGGGTTTTTACTACATATGAACACTTTTCACATTCTCCCATGCAAATCGGCTGCTAGTCCTTCTTTCATGCAGAATGTTAAGGTCCTAGCTCATGTCCAAGGCACCAAAGCCAGCTAAAAAGTCAATAATCGATACCTAAAACTTGAATTGTACTACTTCTTCCTGGCTATTACGTCAACTTAGAAGCTTCATCTGTGTTCTACTATGGTGATTTTAGTGTCTCCGCATACCGCAGCACGCGACATAGCTTTGCAGACGATAAGTACAAGCGTTTCAGAAAGAAGAGCGGCCAATGTGACGATCTGGCTTTAAGTCGATTCGTTAACAAATGACGAAAGCGGACGAATTTCTCAGGTTTTTACTACATATGAACACTTATCACATTCTCCCGTGCTACTAGGCTGCTAGTCCTCCTTTCATGCTGAATCTTAAGGTACTAGCTCATGTCCAAGGCACCAAAGCCAGCTAAAAAGTCAATAATCGATACCTAAAACTTGAATTGGATTACTTCTTACTGGCTATTACATCAACTTAGATGCTTCATCTGTGTTCTACTATGGTAATTTTAGTGTCTCCACATACCGCAGCACGCGACATAGCTTTGCAGACGATAAGTACACCCGTTTCAGAGAGAAGAGCGGCCAATGTGACGATCTGGCTTTAAATCGATTCGATAACAAATGACGAAAACGGACGGATTTCTCAGGTTTTTACTACATATGAACACTTTTCACATTCTCCCGTGCAACTCGGCTGCTGGTCCTCCTTTCATGCACAATCTTAAGGTCCTAGCTCATGTCCAAGGCACCAAAGCCAGCTAAAAAGTCAATAATCGATACCTAAAACTTGAATTGTACTACTTCTTACTGGCTATTACATCAGCTTAGAAGGTTCATCTGTGTTCCACTATGGTGCTTTTAGTGTCTATAAATACCGCAGTAAGCGACATAGCTTTGCAGACGATAAGTACAACCGTTTCAGAGAGAAGAGCGGCCAATGTGACGATCTGTTTTTAAGTCGATTCGATAGCAAATGACGAAAACGGACGGATTTCTCAGGTTTTTACTACATATGAACACTTTTCACTTTCTCCCTTGCAACTCGGCTGCTAGTCCTCCTTTCATGCAGAATCTTAAGGTCCTAGCTCATGTCCAAGGCACCAAAGCCAGCTAAAAAGTCAATAATCGATACCTAAAACTTGAATTCTACTACTTCTTACTGGCTATTACATCAACTTAGAAGCTTCATCTGTGTTCTACTATGGTGATTTTAGTGTCTCCGCATACCGCAGCACGCGACATAGTTTTGCAGACGATAAGTACAACCGTTTCAGAGAGAAGAGCGGCCAATGTGACGATCTGTCTTTAAGTCGAATTCGATAACAAATGACGAAAACGAACGGATTTCTCTGGTTTTTAATAAATATGAACACTTTTCACATTCTCCCGTGCAACTCGGCTGCTAGTCTCCCTTCATGCAAAATCTTAATTTCCTAGCTCGTGTCCAAGGCACCAAAGAATGTTAAAAAGTCATTAACCGATACCTAAAACTTTAATTGTACTACTTCTTACTGGCTATTACATCAACTTAGATGCTTCATCTGTGTTCTACTATGGTGCTTTTAGTGTCTCCGCATACCGCAGCACGCGACATAGTTTTACAGACGATAAGTACAACCGTTCCAGAGAGAAGAGCGGCCAATGTGACGATCTGTTTTTAAGTCGATTCGATAACAAATGACGAAAGTGGACGGATTTCTCAGGTTCTTACTACATATGAACACTTTTCACATTCTCCCATGCAACTCGGCTGCTAGTCCTCCTTTCATGCAGAATATTAAGGTCCTAGCTCATGTCCAAGGCACCAAAGCCAGCTAAAAAGTCAATAATCGATACCTAAAACTTGAAATGGACTACTTCTTACTGGCTATTACATCAACTTAGAAGCTTCATCTGTGTTCTACTATGATGCTTTTCCTGTTTCCGCCTACGGCAACACGCGACATAGCTTTGCAGACGATAAGTACAAGCGTTTCCGAGAGCAGAACGGCCAATGTGACGATCTGGCTTATGTCGATTCGATAACAAATGACGAAAATGGACGGATTTCTCTGGTTTTTACTACATATGAACATTTTTCACATTCTTCCCTGCAACTCGGCTGCTAGTCCTCCTTTCATGCAGAATCTTAAGGTCCTAGCTCATGTCCAAGGCACCAAAGCCATCTAAAAAGTCAATAATCGATACCTAAAACTTGAATTGTAGTACTTCTTCCTGGCTATTACGTCAACTTAGAAGCTTCATCTGTGTTCTACTATGGTGCTTTTAGTGTCTCCGCATACCTCAGCACGCGACATAGCTTTGCAGACGATAAGTACAACCGTTTCAGAGAGAAGAGCGGCCAATGTGACGATCTGGCTTTAAGTCGATTCGATAACAAATGACGAAAACGGACGGATTTCTAAGGTTTTTACTACATATGAACACTTTTAACATTCTCCCCTGCATCTCGGCTGCTAGTCCTCCTTTCATGCAGAATGTTAAGGTCCTAGCCCATGTCCAAGGCACCAAAGCCAGCTAAAAAGTCAATAATCGATCCCTAAAACATGAATTGTACTACTTCTTACTGGCTATTACATCAACTTAAAAGCTTCATCTGTGTTCTACTATGGTGATTTTAGTGTCTCCGCATACCGCAGCACGCGACATAGCTTTGCAGACGATAAGTACAACCGTTTCAGAGAGAAGAGCGGCCAATGTGACGATCTGGCTTTAAGTCGATTCGATAACAAATGACGAAAATGGACGGATTTCTAAGGTTTTTACTACATATGAACACTTTTCACATTCTCCCGTGCAACGCGGCAGCTAGTCCTCCTTTCATGCAGAATCTTAAGGTCCTAGCTCATGTCCAAGGCACCAAAGCCAGCTAAAAAGTCAATAATCGATACCTAAAACTTGTATTGGACTACTTCTTACTGGCTATTACATCAACTTAGAAGCTTCATCTGTGTTTTACTGCGGTGCTTTTCCTGTTTCCGCCTACGGCAGCACGCGACATAGCTTTGCAGACGATAAGTACAACCGTTTCAGAGAGAAGAGCGGCCAATGTGACGATCTGGCTTTAGATCGATTCGATAACAAATGACGAAAACGGACTGATTTCTCAGGATTTTACTACATATGAACACTTTTCACATTCTCCCGTGCAACTCGGCTGCTAGTCCTCCTTTCATGCAGAATCTTAAGGTTCTAGCTCATGTCCAAGGCACCAAAGCCAGCTAAAAAGTCAATAATCGATACCTAAAACTTGAATTGGATTACATCTTACTGGCTATTACACCAACTTAGATGCTTCATCTGTGTTCTACTATGGTGATTTTAGTGTCTCCGCTTACCGCAGCACGCGACATAGCATTGCAGACGATAATTACAACCGTTTCAGAGAGAAGAGCGGCCAATGTGACGATCTGGCTTTTTAGTCGATTCGATAACAAATGACGAAAATGGACGGATTTCTAAGGTTTTTACTACATATGAACACTTTTCACATTCTCCCGTGCAACGCGGCAGCTAGTCCTCCTTTCATGCAGAATGTTAAGGTCCTAGCTCATGTCCAAGGCACCAAAGCCAGCTAAAAAGTCAATAATCGATACCTAAAACTTGAATTGGACTACTTCTTACTGGCAATTACATCAACTTAGAACCTTCATCTGTGTTCTACTACGGTGCTTTTCCTGTTTCCGCCTACGGCAACACGCGACATAGCTTTGCAGACGATAAGTACAACCGTTTCCGAGAGCACAGCGGGCAATGTGACGATCTGGCTTTAAGTCGATTCGATAACAAATGACGAAAACGGACGGATTTCTCAGGTTTTTACTACATATGAACACTTTTCACATTCTCCCCTGCAACTCGGCTGCCAGTTCTCCTTTCATGCAGAATCGTAAGGTCCTAGCTCATGTCCAAGGCACCAAAGCCAGCTAAAAAGTCAATAATCGATACCTAAAACTTGAATTCCACTACTTCTTACTGGCTATTACATCAACTTAGAAACTTCATCTGTGTTCTACTATGGTGCTTTTAGTGTCTCCACATACCGCAGCACGCGACATAGCTTTGCAGACGATAAGTACATGCGTTTCAGAGAGAAGAGCGGCCAATGTGACGATCTGGCTTTAAGTCGATTCGATAACAAATGACCAAAACGGACGGATTTCTCAGGTTTTTACTACATATGAACTCTTTTCACATTCTGCCGTGCAACTCGGCTGCTAGTCCTCCTTTGATGCAGAATCTTAAGGTCCTAGCTCATGTCCAAGACACCAAAGCCAGCTAAAAAGTCAATAATCGATACCTAAAACTTGAATTGTACTACTTCTTACTGGCTATTACATCAACTTAGAAGCTTGAACTGTGTTCTACTATGGTAATTTTAGTGTCTCCACATACCGCAGCACGCGACATAGCTTTGCAGACGATAAGTACACCCGTTTCAGAGAGAAGAGCGGCCAATGTGACGATCTGGCTTTAAATCGATTCGATAACAAATGACGAAAACGGACGGATTTCTCAGGTTTTTACTACATATGAACACTTTTCACATTCTCCCGTGCAACTCGGCTGCTAGTCCTCCTTTCATGCACAATCTTAAGGTCCTAGCTCATGTCCAAGGCACCAAAGCCAGCTAAAAAGTCAATAATCGATACCTAAAACTTGAATTGTACTACTTCTTACTGGCTATTACATCAGCTTAGAAGGTTCATCTGTGTTCTACTATGGTGCTTTTAGTGTCTATACATACCGCAGTAAGCGACATAGCTTTGCAGACGATAAGTACAACCGTTTCAGAGAGAAGAGCGGCCAATGTGACGATCTGTTTTTAAGTCGATTCGATAACAAATGACGAAAACGGACGGATTTCTCAGGTTTTTACTACATATGAACACTTTTCACATTCTCCCTTGCAACTCGGCTGCTAGTCCTCCTTTCATGCAGAATCTTAAGGTCCTAGCTCATGTCCAAGGCACCAAAGCCAGCTAAAAAGTCAATAATCGATACCTAAAACTTGAATTCTACTACTTCTTACTGGCTATTACATCAACTTAGAAGCTTCATCTGTGTTCTACTATGGTGATTTTAGTGTCTCCGCATACCGCAGCACGAGACAAAGTTTTGCACACGATAAGTACAACCGTTTCAGAGAGAAGAGCGGCCAATGTGACGATCTGGCTTTAAGTCGATTCGATAACAAATGACGAAATCGGACATATTTATCAGGTTTTTAATACATATGAACACTTTTCACATTCTCCCATGCAACTCGGCTGCTAGTCCTCCTTTCATGCAGAATATTAAGGTCCTAGCTCATGTCCAAGGCACCAAACCCAGCTAAAAAGTCAATAATCGATACCTAAAACTTGAAATGGACTACTTCTTACTGGCTATTACATCAACTTAGAAGCATCATCTGTGTTCTACTATGGTGCATTTAGTGTCTCCGCATATTGCAGCACGCGACATAGCTCTGTAGACGATAAGTACAACCGTTTCAGAGAGAAGAGCGGCCAATGTGACGATCTGGCTTTAAGTCGATTCGATAACAAATGACGAAAACGGACGGATTTCTCGGGTTTTTACTACATATGAACACTTTTCACATTCTCCCGTGCAACTCGGCTGCTAGTCCTCCTTCATGCAAAATCTTAATTTCCTAGCTCGTGTCCAAGGCACCAAAGAATGGTAAAAAGTCATTAACCGATACCTAAAACTTTAATTCTACTACTTCTTACTGGCTATTACATCAACTTAGAAGCTTGATCTCTGTTCTACTATGGTGCTTATAGTGTCGCAGCATACCGCAGCACGCGACATAGCTTTGCAACCGACAAGTACAACCGTCTCAGAGAGAAGAGCGGCCAATGTGACGATTTGACTTTAAGTCTATTCGATAACAAATGACGAAAGTGGACGGATTTCTCAGGTTTTTACTACATATGAACACTTTTCACATTCTCCCATGCAACTCGGCTGCTAGTCCTCCTATCATGCAGAATATTAAGGTCCTAGCTCATGTCCAAGGCACCAAAGCCAGCTAAAAATTCAATATTCAATGCCTAAAACTTGAATTGTACTACTTCTTACTGGCTATTACATCAACTTAGAAGCTTCATCTGTGTTCTACTATGGTGATTTTAGTGTCTCCGCTTACCGCAGCACGCGACATAGCATTGCAGACGACAAGTACAAACGTTTTAGAGAGAAGAGCGGCTAATGTGACGATCTGGCTTTAAGTCGATTCGATAACAAATGACGAAAATGGACTGATTTCTCAGGATTTTACTACATATGAACACTTTTCACATTCTCCCGTGCAACTCGGCTGCTAGTCCTCCTTTCATCCAGAATCTTAAGGTCCTAGCTCATGTCCAAAGCACCAAAGCCAGCTAAAAAGCCAATAATCGATACCTAAAACTTGAGTTGGATTACTTCTTACTGGCTATTACACCAACTTAGATGCTTCATCTGTGTTCTACTATGGTGATTTTAGTGTCTCCGCTTACCGCAGCACGCGACATAGCATTGCAGACGGTAAGTACAACCGTTTTAGAGAGAAGAGCGGCCAATGTGACGATCTGGCTTTAAGTCGATTCGATAACGAATGACGAAAATGGACGGATATCTAAGGTTTTTACTACATATGAACACTTTTCACATTCTCCCGTGCAACGCGGCAGCTAGTCCTCCTTTCATGCAGAATGTTAAGGTCCTAGCTCATGTCCAAGGCACCAAAGCCAGCTAAAAAGTCAATAATCGATACCTAAAACTTGAATTGGACTACTTCTTACTGGCTATTACATCAACTTAGAAGCTTCATCTGTGTTCTACTACGGTGCTTTTCCTGTTTCCGCCTACGGCAACACGCGACATAGCTTTGCAGACGATAAGTACAACCGTTTCCGAGAGCACAGCGGGCAATGTGACGATCTGGCTTTAAGTCGATTCGATAACAAATGACGAAAACGGACGGATTTCTCAGGTTTTTACTACATATGAACACTTTTCACATTCTCCCCTGCAACTCGGCTGCCAGTCCTCCTTTCATGCAGAATCGTAAGGTCCTAGCTCATGTCCAAGGCACCAAAGCCAGCTAAAAAGTCAATAATCGATACCTAAAACTTGAAATGGACTACTTCTTACTGGCTATTACATCAACTTAGAAGCATCATCTGTGTTCTACTATGGTGCTTTTAGTGTCTCCGCATATTGCAGCACGCGACATAGCTCTGTAGACGATAAGTACAACCGTTTCAGAGAGAAGAGCGGCCAATGTGACGATCTGGCTTTAAGTCGATTCGATAACAAATGACGAAAACGGACGGATTTCTCGGGTTTTTACTACATATGAACACTTTTCACATTCTCCCGTGCAACTCGGCTGCTAGTCCACCTTCATGCAAAATCTTAATTTCCTAGCTCGTGTCCAAGGCACCAAAGAATGGTAAAAAGTCATTAACCGATACCTAAAACTTTAATTCAACTACTTCTTACTGGCTATTACATCAACTTAGAAGCTTGATCTGTGTTCTACTATGGTGCTTATAGTGTCTCAGCATACCGCAGCACGCGACATAGCTTTGCAAACGACAAGTACAACCGTTTCAGAGAGAAGAGCGGCCAATGTGACGATCTGGCTTCAAGTCGATTCGATAACAAATGACTAAAACGGACGGATTTCTCGGGGTTTTACTACATATGAACACTTTTCACATTCTCCCATGCAAATCGGCTGCTAGTCCTCCTTTCATGCAAAATGTTAAGGTACTAGCTCATGTCCAAGGCACCAAAGCCATCTAAAAAGTCAATAATCGATACCTAAAACTTGAATTGTAGTACTTCTTCCTGGCTATTACGTCAACTTAGAAGCTTCATCTGTGTTCTACTATGGTGCTTTTAGTGTCTGCGCATACCGCAACACGCGACATAGCTTTGCAATCGATAAGTACAACCGTTTCAGAGAGAAGAACGGCTAATGTGACGATCTGGCTTTAAGTCGATTCGATAACAAATGACGAAAACCGACGGATTTCTCGGGTTTTTACTACATATGAACACTTTTCACATTCTCCCATGCAAATCGGCTGCTAGTCCTTCTTTCATGCAGAATGTTAAGGTCCTAGCTCATGTCCAAGGCACCAAAGCCAGCTAAAAAGTCAATAATCGATACCTAAAACTTGAATTGTACTACTTCTTCCTGGCTATTACGTCAACTTAGAAGCTTCATCTGTGTTCTACTATGGTGATTTTAGTGTCTCCGCATACCGCAGCACGCGACATAGCTTTGCAGACGATAAGTACAAGCGTTTCAGAAAGAAGAGCGGCCAATGTGACGATCTGGCTTTAAGTCGATTCGTTAACAAATGACGAAAGCGGACGAATTTCTCAGGTTTTTACTACATATGAACACTTATCACATTCTCCCGTGCTACTAGGCTGCTAGTCCTCCTTTCATGCTGAATCTTAAGGTACTAGCTCATGTCCAAGGCATTAAAGCCAGCTAAAAAGTCAATAATCGATACCTAAAACTTGAATTGGATTACTTCTTACTGGCTATTACATCAACTTAGATGCTTCATCTGTGTTCTACTATGGTAATTTTAGTGTCTCCACATACCGCAGCACGCGACATAGCTTTGCAGACGATAAGTACACCCGTTTCAGAGAGAAGAGCGGCCAATGTGACGATCTGGCTTTAAATCGATTCGATAACAAATGACGAAAACGGACGGATTTCTCAGGTTTTTACTACATATGAACACTTTTCACATTCTCCCGTGCAACTCGGCTGCTGGTCCTCCTTTCATGCACAATCTTAAGGTCCTAGCTCATGTCCAAGGCACCAAAGCCAGCTAAAAAGTCAATAATCGATACCTAAAACTTGAATTGTACTACTTCTTACTGGCTATTACATCAGCTTAGAAGGTTCATCTGTGTTCTACTATGGTGCTTTTAGTGTCTATAAATACCGCAGTAAGCGACATAGCTTTGCAGACGATAAGTACAACCGTTTCAGAGAGAAGAGCGGCCAATGTGACGATCTGTTTTTAAGTCGATTCGATAACAAATGACGAAAACGGACGGATTTCTCAGGTTTTTACTACATATGAACACTTTTCACTTTCTCCCTTGCAACTCGGCTGCTAGTCCTCCTTTCATGCAGAATCTTAAGGTCCTAGCTCATGTCCAAGGCACCAAAGCCAGCTAAAAAGTCAATAATCGATACCTAAAACTTGAATTCTACTACTTCTTACTGGCTATTACATCAACTTAGAAGCTTCATCTGTGTTCTACTATGGTGATTTTAGTGTCTCCGCATACCGCAGCACGCGACATAGTTTTGCAGACGATAAGTACAACCGTTTCAGAGAGAAGAGCGGCCAATGTGACGATCTGTCTTTAAGTCGAATTCGATAACAAATGACGAAAACGAACGGATTTCTCTGGTTTTTAATAAATATGAACACTTTTCACATTCTCCCGTGCAACTCGGCTGCTAGTCTCCCTTCATGCAAAATCTTAATTTCCTAGCTCGTGTCCAAGGCACCAAAGAATGTTAAAAAGTCATTAACCGATACCTAAAACTTTAATTGTACTACTTCTTACTGGCTATTACATCAACTTAGATGCTTCATCTGTGTTCTACTATGGTGCTTTTAGTGTCTCCGCATACCGCAGCACGCGACATAGTTTTACAGACGATAAGTACAACCGTTCCAGAGAGAAGAGCGGCCAATGTGACGATCTGTTTTTAAGTCGATTCGATAACAAATGACGAAAGTGGACGGATTTCTCAGGTTCTTACTACATATGAACACTTTTCACATTCTCCCATGCAACTCGGCTGCTAGTCCTCCTTTCATGCAGAATATTAAGGTCCTAGCTCATGTCCAAGGCACCAAAGCCAGCTAAAAAGTCAATAATCGATACCTAAAACTTGAAATGGACTACTTCTTACTGGCTATTACATCAACTTAGAAGCTTCATCTGTGTTCTACTATGATGCTTTTCCTGTTTCCGCCTACGGCAACACGCGACATAGCTTTGCAGACGATAAGTACAAGCGTTTCCGAGAGCAGAACGGCCAATGTGACGATCTGGCTTATGTCGATTCGATAACAAATGACGAAAATGGACGGATTTCTCTGGTTTTTACTACATATGAACATTTTTCACATTCTTCCCTGCAACTCGGCTGCTAGTCCTCATTTCATGCAGAATCTTAAGGTCCTAGCTCATGTCCAAGGCACCAAAGCCAGCTAAAAAGTCAATAATCGATACCTAAAACTTGAATTGTACTACTTCTTACTGGCTATTACATCAACTTAGAAGCTTGAACTGTGTTCTACTATGGTGAGTGCAGTGTCTCCGGATACCGCAGCACGCGACATAGCTTTGCAGACGATAAGTACAAGCGTTTCGGAGAGAAGAGCGGCCAATGTGACGATCTGTTTTTAAGTCGATTCGATAACAAATGACGAAAGTGGACGGATTTCTCAGGTTCTTACTACATATGAACACTTTTCACATTCTCCCTTGCAACTGGGCTGCTAGTCCTCCTTTCATGCAGAATCTTAAAGTCCTAGCTCATGTCCAAGGCACCAAAGCCAGCTAAAAAGTCAATAATCGATACCTAAATCTTGAATTGGACTACTTCTTACTGGCTATTACATCAACTTAGAAGCATCATCTGTGTTCTACTATGGTGCTTTTAGTGTCTCCGCATACCGCAGCACGCGACATAGTTTTACAGACGATAAGTACAACCGTTTCAGAGAGAAGAGCGGCCAATGTGACGATCTGTTTTTAAGTCGATTCGATAACAAATGGCGAAAGTGGACGGATTTCTCAGGTTCTTACTACATATGAACACTTTTCACATTCTCCCATGCAACTCGGCTGCTAGTCCTCCTTTCATGCAGAATATTAAGGTCCTAGCTCATGTCCAAGGCACCAAAGCCAGCTAAAAATTCAATATTCAATACCTAAAACTTGAATTGTACTACTTCTTACTGGCTATTACATCAACGTAGAAGCTTGATCTGTGTTCTACTATGGTGCTTATAGTGTCTCAGCATACCGCAGCACGCGACATAGCTTTGCAAACGACAAGTACAACCGTTTCAGAGAGAAGATGCTTCATCTGTGTTCTACTATGGTGATTTTAGTGTCTCCGCTTACAGCAGCACGCGACATAGCATTGCAGACGATAAGTACAACCGTTTTAGAGAGAAGAGCGGCTAATGTGACGATCTGACTTTAAATCGATTCGATAACAAATGACGAAAACGGACGGATTTCTCAGGTTTTTACTACATATGAACACTTTTCACATTCTCCCGTGCAACTCGGCTGCTAGTCCTCCTTTCATGCACAATCTTAAGGTCCTAGCTCATGTCCAAGGCACCAAAGCCAGCTAAAAAGTCAATAATCGATACCTAAAACTTGAATTGTACTACTTCTTACTGGCTATTACATCAGCTTAGAAGGTTCATCTGTGTTCTACTATGGTGCTTTTAGTGTCTATACATACCGCAGTAAGCGACATAGCTTTGCAGACGATAAGTACAACCGTTTCAGAGAGAAGAGCGGCCAATGTGACGATCTGTTTTTAAGTCGATTCGATAACAAATGACGAAAACGGACGGATTTCTCAGGTTTTTACTACATATGAACACTTTTCACATTCTCCCTTGCAACTCGGCTGCTAGTCCTCCTTTCATGCAGAATCTTAAGGTCCTAGCTCATGTCCAAGGCACCAAAGCCAGCTAAAAAGTCAATAATCGATACCTAAAACTTGAATTCTACTACTTCTTACTGGCTATTACATCAACTTAGAAGCTTCATCTGTGTTCTACTATGGTGATTTTAGTGTCTCCGCATACCGCAGCACGAGACATAGTTTTGCACACGATAGGTACAACCGTTTCAGAGAGAAGAGCGGCCAATGTGACGATCTGGCTTTAAGTCGATTCGATAACAAATGACGAAATCGGACATATTTATCAGGTTTTTAATACATATGAACACTTTTCACATTCTCCCATGCAACTCGGCTGCTAGTCCTCCTTTCATGCAGAATATTAAGGTCCTAGCTCATGTCCAAGGCACCAAACCCAGCTAAAAAGTCAATAATCGATACCTAAAACTTGAAATGGACTACTTCTTACTGGCTATTACATCAACTTAGAAGCATCATCTGTGTTCTACTATGGTGCTTTTAGTGTCTCCGCATATTGCAGCACGCGACATAGCTCTGTAGACGATAAGTACAACCGTTTCAGAGAGAAGAGCGGCCAATGTGACGATCTGGCTTTAAGTCGATTCGATAACAAATGACGAAAACGGACGGATTTCTCGGGTTTTTACTACATATGAACACTTTTCACATTCTCCCGTGCAACTCGGCTGCTAGTCCTCCTTCATGCAAAATCTTAATTTCCTAGCTCGTGTCCAAGGCACCAAAGAATGGTAAAAAGTCATTAACCGATACCTAAAACTTTAATTCTACTACTTCTTACTGGCTATTACATCAACTTAGAAGCTTGATCTCTGTTCTACTATGGTGCTTATAGTGTCGCAGCATACCGCAGCACGCGACATAGCTTTGCAACCGACAAGTACAACCGTCTCAGAGAGAAGAGCGGCCAATGTGACGATCTGACTTTAAGTCTATTCGATAACAAATGACGAAAGTGGACGGATTTCTCAGGTTTTTACTACATATGAACACTTTTCACATTCTCCCATGCAACTCGGCTGCTAGTCCTCCTATCATGCAGAATATTAAGGTCCTAGCTCATGTCCAAGGCACCAAAGCCAGCTAAAAATTCAATATTCAATGCCTAAAACTTGAATTGTACTACTTCTTACTGGCTATTACATCAACTTAGAAGCTTCATCTGTGTTCTACTATGGTGATTTTAGTGTCTCCGCTTACCGCAGCAGCGACATTGCTTTGCAGACGATAAGTACAACCGTTTCAGAGAGAAGAGCGGCCAATGTGACGATCTGGCTTTAAGTCGATTCGATAACAAATGACGAAAACGGACTGATTTCTCAGGATTTTACTACATATGAACACTTTTCACATTCTCCCGTGCAACTCGGCTGCTAGTCCTCCTTTCATGCAGAATCTTAAGGTCCTAGCTCATGTCCAAAGCACCAATGCCAGCTAAAAAGTCAATAATCGATACCTAAAACTTGAGTTGGATTACTTCTTACTGGCTATTACACCAACTTAGATGCTTCATCTGTGTTCTACTATGGTGATTTTAGTGTCTCCGCTTACCGCAGCACGCGACATAGCATTGCAGACGGTAAGTACAACCGTTTTAGAGAGAAGAGCGGCCAATGTGACGATCTGGCTTTAAGTCGATTCGATAACGAATGACGAAAATGGACGGATATCTAAGGTTTTTACTACATATGAACACTTTTCACATTCTCCCGTGCAACGCGGCAGCTAGTCCTCCTTTCATGCAGAATGTTAAGGTCCTAGCTCATGTCCAAGGCACCAAAGCCAGCTAAAAAGTCAATAATCGATACCTAAAACTTGAATTGGACTACTTCTTACTGGCTATTACATCAACTTAGAAGCTTCATCTGTGTTCTACTACGGTGCTTTTCCTGTTTCCGCCTACGGCAACACGCGACATAGCTTTGCAGACGATAAGTACAACCGTTTCCGAGAGCACAGCGGGCAATGTGACGATCTGGCTTTAAGTCGATTCGATAACAAATGACGAAAACGGACGGATTTCTCAGGTTTTTACTACATATGAACACTTTTCACATTCTCCCCTGCAACTCGGCTGCCAGTCCTCCTTTCATGCAGAATCGTAAGGTCCTAGCTCATGTCCAAGGCACCAAAGCCATCTAAAAAGTCAATAATCGATACCTAAAACTTGAATTGTAGTACTTCTTCCTGGCTATTACGTCAACTTAGAAGCTTCATCTGTGTTCTACTATGGTGCTTTTAGTGTCTGCGCATACCGCAACACGCGACATAGCTTTGCAATCGATAAGTACAACCGTTTCAGAGAGAAGAACGGCTAATGTGACGATCTGGCTTTAAGTCGATTCGATAACAAATGACGAAAACCGACGGATTTCTCGGGTTTTTACTACATATGAACACTTTTCACATTCTCCCATGCAAATCGGCTGCTAGTCCTTCTTTCATGCAGAATGTTAAGGTCCTAGCTCATGTCCAAGGCACCAAAGCCAGCTAAAAAGTCAATAATCGATACCTAAAACTTGAATTGTACTACTTCTTCCTGGCTATTACGTCAACTTAGAAGCTTCATCTGTGTTCTACTATGGTGATTTTAGTGTCTCCGCATACCGCAGCACGCGACATAGCTTTGCAGACGATAAGTACAAGCGTTTCAGAAAGAAGAGCGGCCAATGTGACGATCTGGCTTTAAGTCGATTCGTTAACAAATGACGAAAGCGGACGAATTTCTCAGGTTTTTACTACATATGAACACTTATCACATTCTCCCGTGCTACTAGGCTGCTAGTCCTCCTTTCATGCTGAATCTTAAGGTCCTAGCTCATGTCCAAGGCACCAAAGCCAGCTAAAAAGTCAATAATCGATACCTAAAACTTGAATTGGATTACTTCTTACTGGCTATTACATCAACTTAGATGCTTCATCTGTGTTCTACTATGGTAATTTTAGTGTCTCCACATACCGCAGCACGCGACATAGCTTTGCAGACGATAAGTACACCCGTTTCAGAGAGAAGAGCGGCCAATGTGACGATCTGGCTTTAAATCGATTCGATAACAAATGACGAAAACGGACGGATTTCTCAGGTTTTTACTACATATGAACACTTTTCACATTCTCCCGTGCAACTCGGCTGCTGGTCCTCCTTTCATGCACAATCTTAAGGTCCTAGCTCATGTCCAAGGCACCAAAGCCAGCTAAAAAGTCAATAATCGATACCTAAAACTTGAATTGTACTACTTCTTACTGGCTATTACATCAGCTTAGAAGGTTCATCTGTGTTCTACTATGGTGCTTTTAGTGTCTATAAATACCGCAGTAAGCGACATAGCTTTGCAGACGATAAGTACAACCGTTTCAGAGAGAAGAGCGGCCAATGTGACGATCTGTTTTTAAGTCGATTCGATAACAAATGACGAAAACGGACGGATTTCTCAGGTTTTTACTACATATGAACACTTTTCACTTTCTCCCTTGCAACTCGGCTGCTAGTCCTCCTTTCATGCAGAATCTTAAGGTCCTAGCTCATGTCCAAGGCACCAAAGCCAGCTAAAAAGTCAATAATCGATACCTAAAACTTGAATTCTACTACTTCTTACTGGCTATTACATCAACTTAGAAGCTTCATCTGTGTTCTACTATGGTGATTTTAGTGTCTCCGCATACCGCAGCACGCGACATAGTTTTGCAGACGATAAGTACAACCGTTTCAGAGAGAAGAGCGGCCAATGTGACGATCTGTCTTTAAGTCGAATTCGATAACAAATGACGAAAACGAACGGATTTCTCTGGTTTTTAATAAATATGAACACTTTTCACATTCTCCCGTGCAACTCGGCTGCTAGTCTCCCTTCATGCAAAATCTTAATTTCCTAGCTCGTGTCCAAGGCACCAAAGAATATTAAAAAGTCATTAACCGATACCTAAAACTTTAATTGTACTACTTCTTACTGGCTATTACATCAACTTAGATGCTTCATCTGTGTTCTACTATGGTGCTTTTAGTGTCTCCGCATACCGCAGCACGCGACATAGTTTTACAGACGATAAGTACAACCGTTCCAGAGAGAAGAGCGGCCAATGTGACGATCTGTTTTTAAGTCGATTCGATAACAAATGACGAAAGTGGACGGATTTCTCAGGTTCTTACTACATATGAACACTTTTCACATTCTGCCGTGCAACTCGGCTGCTAGTCCTCCTTTGATGCAGAATCTTAAGGTCCTAGCTCATGTCCAAGACACCAAAGCCAGCTAAAAAGTCAATAATCGATACCTAAAACTTGAAATGGACTACTTCTTACTGGCTATTACATCAACTTAGAAGCTTCATCTGTGTTCTACTATGATGCTTTTCCTGTTTCCGCCTACGGCAACACGCGACATAGCTTTGCAGACGATAAGTACAAGAGTTTCCGAGAGCAGAACGGCCAATGTGACGATCTGGCTTATGTCGATTCGATAACAAATGACGAAAATGGACGGATTTCTCTGGTTTTTACTACATATGAACATTTTTCACATTCTTCCCTGCAACTCGGCTGCTAGTCCTCCTTTCATGCAGAATCTTAAGGTCCTAGCTCATGTCCAAGGCACCAAAGCCAGCTAAAAAGTCAATAATCGATACCTAAAACTTGAATTGTACTACTTCTTACTGGCTATTACATCAACTTAGAAGCTTGAACTGTGTTCTACTATGGTGAGTGCAGTGTCTCCGGATACCGCAGCACGCGACATAGCTTTGCAGACGATAAGTACAAGCGTTTCGGAGAGAAGAGCGGCCAATGTGACGATCTGTTTTTAAGTCGATTCGATAACAAATGACGAAAGTGGACGGATTTCTCAGGTTCTTACTACATATGAACACTTTTCACATTCTCCCTTGCAACTGGGCTGCTAGTCCTCCTTTCATGCAGAATCTTAAAGTCCTAGCTCATGTCCAAGGCACCAAAGCCAGCTAAAAAGTCAATAATCGATACCTAAATCTTGAATTGGACTACTTCTTACTGGCTATTACATCAACTTAGAAGCATCATCTGTGTTCTACTATGGTGCTTTTAGTGTCTCCGCATACCGCAGCACGCGACATAGTTTTACAGACGATAAGTACAACCGTTTCAGAGAGAAGAGCGGCCAATGTGACGATCTGTTTTTAAGTCGATTCGATAACAAATGGCGAAAGTGGACGGATTTCTCAGGTTCTTACTACATATGAACACTTTTCACATTCTCCCATGCAACTCGGCTGCTAGTCCTCCTTTCATGCAGAATATTAAGGTCCTAGCTCATGTCCAAGGCACCAAAGCCAGCTAAAAATTCAATATTCAATACCTAAAACTTGAATTGTACTACTTCTTACTGGCTATTACATCAACGTAGAAGCTTGATCTGTGTTCTACTATGGTGCTTATAGTGTCTCAGCATACCGCAGCACGCGACATAGCTTTGCAAACGACAAGTACAACCGTTTCAGAGAGAAGATGCTTCATCTGTGTTCTACTATGGTGATTTTGGTGTCTCCGCTTACAGCAGCACGCGACATAGCATTGCAGACGATAAGTACAACCGTTTTAGAGAGAAGAGCGGCTAATGTGACGATCTGACTTTAAGTCGATTCGATAACAAATGACGAAAACGGACGGATTTCTCAGGTTTTTACTACATATGAACACTTTTCACATTCTCCCGTGCAACGCGGCAGCTAGTCCTCCTTTCATGCAGAATCTTAAGGTCCTAGCTCATGTCCAAGACACCAAAGCCAGCTAAAAAGTCAATAATCGATACCTAAAACTTGTATTGTACTACTTCTTACTGGCTATTACATCAACTTAGAAGCTTCATCTGTGTTCTACTACGGTGCTTTTCCTGTTTCCGCCTACGGCAGCACGCGACATAGCTTTGCAGACGATAAGTACAACCGTTTCAGAGAGAAGAGCGGCCAATGTGACGATCTGGCCTTAAGTCGATTCGATAACAAATGACGAAACCGGACTGATTTCTCAAGATTTTACTACATATGAACACTTTTCACATTCTCCCGTGCAACTCGGCTGCTAGTCCTCCTTTCATGCAGAATCTTAAGGTTCTAGCTCATGTCCGAGGCACCAAAGCCAGCTAAAAAGTCAATAATCGATACCTAAAACTTGAATTGGATTACTTCTTACTGGCTATTACACCAACTTAGATGCTTCATCTGTGTTCTACTATGGTGATTTTAGTGTCTCCGCTTACCGCAGCACGCGACATAGCATTGCAGACGATAAGTACAACCGTTTCAGAGAGAAGAGCGGCCAATGTGACGATCTGGCTTTAAGTCGATTCGATAACAAATGACGAAAATGGACGGATTTCTAAGGTTTTTACTACATATGAACACTTTTCACATTCTCCCGTGCAACGCGGAAGCTAGTCCTCCTTTCATGCAGAATGTTAAGGTCCTAGCTCATGTCCAAGGCACCAAAGCCAGCTAAAAAGTCAATAATCGATACCTAAAACTTGAATTGGACTACTTCTTACTGGCAATTACATCAACTTAGAAGCTTCATCTGTGTTCTACTACGGTGCTTTTCCTGTTTCCGCCTACGGCAACACGCGACATAGCTTTGCAGACGATAAGTACAACCGTTTCCGAGAGCACAGCGGGCAATGTGACGATCTGGCTTTAAGTCGATTCGATAACAAATGACGAAAACGGACGGATTTCTCAGGTTTTTACTACATATGAACACTTTTCACATTCTCCCCTGCAACTCGGCTGCCAGTCCTCCTTTCATGCAGAATCGTAAGGTCCTAGCTCATGTCCAAGGCACCAAAGCCAGCTAAAAAGTCAATAATCGATACCTAAAACTTGAATTCCACTACTTCTTACTGGCTATTACATCAACTTAGAAGCTTCATCTGTGTTCTACTATGGTGCTTTTAGTGTCTCCACATACCGCAGCACGCGACATAGCTTTGCAGACGATAAGTACATGCGTTTCAGAGAGAAGAGCGGCCAATGTGACGATCTGGCTTTAAGTCGATTCGATAACAAATGACCAAAACGGACGGATTTCTCAGGTTTTTACTACATATGAACACTTTTCACATTCTGCCGTGCAACTCGGCTGCTAGTCCTCCTTTGATGCAGAATCTTAAGGTCCTAGCTCATGTCCAAGACACCAAAGCCAGCTAAAAAGTCAATAATCGATACCTAAAACTTGAATTGTACTACTTCTTACTGGCTATTACATCAACTTAGAAGCTTGAACTGTGTTCTGCTATGGTAATTTTAGTGTCTCCACATACCGCAGCACGCGACATAGCTTTGCAGACGATAAGTACACCCGTTTCAGAGAGAAGAGCGGCCAATGTGACGATCTGGCTTTAAATCGATTCGATAACAAATGACGAAAACGGACGGATTTCTCAGGTTTTTACTACATATGAACACTTTTCACATTCTCCCGTGCAACTCGGCTGCTAGTCCTCCATTCATGCACAATCTTAAGGTCCTAGCTCATGTCCAAGGCACCAAAGCCAGCTAAAAAGTCAATAATCGATACCTAAAACTTGAATTGTACTACTTCTTACTGGCTATTACATCAGCTTAGAAGGTTCATCTGTGTTCTACTATGGTGCTTTTAGTGTCTATACATACCGCAGTAAGCGACATAGCTTTGCAGACGATAAGTACAACCGTTTCAGAGAGAAGAGCGGCCAATGTGACGATCTGTTTTTAAGTCGATTCGATAACAAATGAAGAAAACGGACGGATTTCTCAGGTTTTTACTACATATGAACACTTTTCACATTCTCCCTTGCAACTCGGCTGCTAGTCCTCCTTTCATGCAGAATCTTAAGGTCCTAGTTCATGTCCAAAGCACCAAAGCCAGCTAAAAAGTCAATAATCGATACCTAAAACTTGAATTCTACTACTTCTTACTGGCTATTACATCAACTTAGAAGCTTCATCTGTGTTCTACTATGGTGATTTTAGTGTCTCCGCATACCGCAGCACGCGACATAGTTTTGCACACGATAAGTACAACCGTTTCAGAGAGAAGAGCGGCCAATGTGACGATCTGGCTTTAAGTCGATTCGATAACAAATGACGAAAACGGACGGATTTATCAGGTTTTTAATACATATGAACACTTTTCACATTCTCCCGTGCAACTGGGCTGCTAGTCCTCCTTTCATGCAGAATCTTAAAGTCCTAGCTCATGTCCAAGGCACCAAAGCCAGCTAAAAAGTCAATAATCGATACCTAAATCTTGAATTGGACTACTTCTTACTGGCTATTACATCAACTTAGAAGCATCATCTGTGTTCTACTACGGTGCTTTTAGTGTCTCCACATACCGCAGCACGCGACATAGCTTTGCAGACGATAAGTACATGCGTTTCAGAGAGAAGAGCGGCCAATGTGACGATCTGGCTTTAAGTCGATTCGATAACAAATGACCAAAACGGACGGATTTCTCAGGTTTTTACTACATATGAACACTTTTCACATTCTGCCGTGCAACTCGGCTGCTAGTCCTCCTTTCATGCAGAATATTAAGGTCCTAGCTCATGTCCAAGGCACCAAAGCCAGATAAAAATTCAATATTCAATACCTAAAACTTGAATTGTACTACTTCTTACTGGCTATTACATCAACTTAGAAGCTTCATCTGTGTTCTACTATGGTGATTTTAGTGTCTCCGCTTACCGCAGCACGCGACATAGCATTGCAGACGATAAGTACAACCGTTTTAGAGAGAAGAGCGGCTAATGTGACGATCTGGCTTTAAGTCGATTCGATAACAAATGACGAAAATGGACGGATTTCTAAGGTTTTTACTACATATGAACACTTTTCACATTCTCCCGTGCAACGCGGCAGCTAGTCCTCCTTTCATGCAGAATGTTAATTTCCTAGCTCATGTCCAAGGCACCAAAGCCAGCTAAAAAGTCAATAATCGATACCTAAAACTTGAATTCCACTACTTCTTACTGGCTATTACATCAACTTAGAAGCTTCATCTGTGTTCTACTACGGTGCTTTTCCTGTTTCCGCCTACGGCAGCACGCGACATAGCTTTGCAGACGATAAGTACAACCGTTTCAGAGAGAAGAGCGGCCAATGTGACGATCTGGCTATAAGTCGATTCGATAACAAATGACGAAAACGGACTGATTTCTCAGGATTTTACTACATATGAACACTTTTCACATTCTCCCGTGCAACTCGGCTGCTAGTCCTCCTTTCATGCAGAATCTTAAGGTCCTAGCTCATGTCCAAGGCACCAAAGCCAGCTAAAAAGTCAATAATCGATACCTAAAACTTGAATTGGATTACTTCTTACTGGCTATTACACCAACTTAGATGCTTCATCTGTGTTCTACTATGGTGATTTTAGTGTCTCCACATACCGCAGCACGCGACATAGCTTTGCAGACGATAAGTACATGCGTTTCAGAGAGAAGAGCGGCCAATGTGACTATCTGGCTTTAAGTCGATTCGATAACAAATGACCAAAACGGACGGATTTCTCAGGTTTTTACTACATATGAACACTTTTCACATTCTGCCGTGCAACTCGGCTGCTAGTCCTCCTTTGATGCAGAATCTTAAGGTCCTAGCTCATGTCCAAGACACCAAAGACAGCTAAAAAGTCAATAATCGATACCTAAAACTTGAATTGTACTACTTCTTACTGGCTATTACATCAACTTCGAAGCTTGAACTGTGTTCTGCTATGGTAATTTTAGTGTCTCCACATACCGCAGCACGCGACATAGCTTTGCAGACGATAAGTACACCCGTTTCAGAGAGAAGAGCGGCCAATGTGACGATCTGGCTTTAAATCGATTCGATAACAAATGACGAAAACGGACGGATTTCTCAGGTTTTCACTACATATGAACACTTTTCACATTCTCCCGTGCAACTCGGCTGCTAGTCCTCCTTTCATGCACAATCTTAAGGTCCTAGCTCATGTCCAAGGCACCAAAGCCAGCTAAAAAGTCAATAATCGATACCTAAAACTTGAATTGTACTACTTCTTACTGGCTATTACATCAGCTTAGAAGGTTCATCTGTGTTCTACTATGGTGCTTTTAGTGTCTATACATACCGCAGTAAGCGACATAGCTTTGCAGACGATAAGTACAACCGTTTCAGAGAGAAGAGCGGCCAATGTGACGATCTGTTTTTAAGTCGATTCGATAACAAATGAAGAAAACGGACGGATTTCTCAGGTTTTTACTACATATGAACACTTTTCACATTCTCCCTTGCAACTCGGCTGCTAGTCCTCCTTTCATGCAGAATCTTAAGGTCCTAGTCCATGTCCAAGGCACCAAAGCCAGCTAAAAAGTCAATAATCGATACCTAAAACTTGAATTCTACTACTTCTTACTGGCTATTACAACAACTTAGAAGCTTCATCTGTGTTCTACTATGGTGATTTTAGTGTCTCCGCATACCGCAGCATTCGACATAGTTTTGCACACGATAAGTACAACCGTTTCAGAGAGAAGAGCGGCCAATGTGACGATCTGGCTTTAAGTCGATTCGATAACAAATGACGAAAACGGACGGATTTATCAGGTTTTTAATACATATGAACACTTTTCACATTCTCCCGTGCAACTGGGCTGCTAGTCCTCCTTTCATGCAGAATCTTAAAGTCCTAGCTCATGTCCAAGGCACCAAAGCCAGCTAAAAAGTCAATAATCGATACCTAAATCTTGAATTGGACTACTTCTTACTGGCTATTACATCAACTTAGAAGCATCATCTGTGTTCTACTATGGTGCTTTTAGTGTCTCCGCATATTGCAGCACGCGACATAGCTTTGCAGACGATAAGTACAACCGTTTCAGAGAGAAGAGCGGCCAATGTGACGATCTGGCTTTAAGTCGATTCGATAACAAATGACGAAAACGGACGGATTTCTCGGGTTTTTACTACATATGAACACTTTTCACATTCTCCCGTGCAACTCGGCTGCTAGTCCTCCTTCATGCAAAATCTTAATTTCCTAGCTCGTGTACAAGGCACCAAAGAATGGTAAAAAGTCATTAACCGATACCTAAAACTTTAATTGTACTACTTCTTACTGGCTATTACATCAACTTAGAAGCTTCATCTGTGTTCTACTATGGTGCTTTTAGTGTCTCCGCATACCGCAGCACGCGACATAGCTTTGCAGACGATAAGTACAACTTTTTCAGTGAGAAGAGCGGCCAATGTGACGATCTGACTTTAAGTCGATTCGATAACAAATGACGAAAGTGGACGGATTTCTCAGGTTTTTACTACATATGAACACTTTTCACATTCTCCCATGCAACTCGGCTGCTAGTCCTCCTTTCATGCAGAATATTAAGGTCCTAGCTCATGTCCAAGGCACCAAAGCCAGATAAAAATTCAATATTCAATACCTAGAACTTGAATTGTACTACTTCTTACTGGCTATTACATCATCTTAGAAGCTTCATCTGTGTTCTACTACGGTGCTTTTCCTGTTTACGCCTACGGCAACACGCGACATAGCTTTGCAGACGATAAGTACAACCGTTTCAGAGAGAAGAGCGGCCAATGTGACGATCTGGCTTTAAGTCGATTCGATAACAAATGACGAAAACGGACGGATTTCTCGGGTTTTTACTACATATGAACACTTTTCACATTCTCCCGTGCAACTCGGCTGCTAGTCCTCCTTCATGCAAAATCTTAATTTCCTAGCTCGTGTCCAAGGCACCAAAGAATGGTAAAAAGTCATTGACCGATACCTAAAACTTTAATTGTACTACTTCTTACTGGCTATTACATCAACTTAGAAGCTTCATCTGTGTTCTACTATGGTGCTTTTAGTGTCTCCGCATACCGCAGCACGCGACATAGCTTTGCAGACGATAAGTACACCCGTTTCAGAGAGAAGAGCGGCCAATGTGACGATCTGGCTTTAAATCGATTCGATAACAAATGACGAAAACGGACGGATTTCTCAGGTTTTCACTACATATGAACACTTTTCACATTCTCCCGTGCAACTCGGCTGCTAGTCCTCCTTTCATGCACAATCTTAAGGTCCTAGCTCATGTCCAAGGCACCAAAGCCAGCTAAAAAGTCAATAATCGATACCTAAAACTTGAATTGTACTACTTCTTACTGGCTATTACATCAGCTTAGAAGGTTCATCTGTGTTCTACTATGGTGCTTTTAGTGCCTATACATACCGCAGTAAGCGACATAGCTTTGCAGACGATAAGTACAACCGTTTTAGAGAGAAGAGCGGCTAATGTGACGATCTGGCTTTAAGTCGATTCGATAACAAATGACGAAAATGGACGGATTTCTAAGGTTTTTACTACATATGAGCACTTTTCACATTCTCCCGTGCAACGCGGCAGCTAGACCTCCTTTCATGCAGAATGTTAATTTCCTAGCTCATGTCCAAGGCACCAAAGCCAGCTAAAAAGTCAATAATCGACACCTAAAACTTGAATTCCACTACTTCTTACTGGCTATTACATCAACTTAGAAGCTTCATCTGTGTTCTACTACGGTGCGTTTCCTGTTTCCGCCTACGGCAGCACGCGACATAGCTTTGCAGACGATAAGTACAACCGTTTCAGAGAGAAGAGCGGCCAATGTGACGATCTGGCTTTAAGTCGATTCGATAACAAATGACGAAAACGGACTGATTTCTCAGGATTTTACTACATATGAACACTTTTCACATTCTCCCGTGCAACTCGGCTGCTAGTCCTCCTTTCATGCAGAATCTTAAGGTCCTAGCTCATGTCCAAGGCACCAAAGCCAGCTAAAAAGTCAATAATCGATACCTAAAACTTGAATTGGATTACTTCTTACTGGCTATTACACCAACTTAGATGCTTCATCTGTGTTCTACTATGGTGATTTTAGTGTCTCCGCTTACCGCAGCACGCGACATAGCATTGCAGACGATAAGTACAACCGTTTTAGAGAGAAGAGCGGCCAATGTGACGATCTGGCTTTAAGTCGATTCGATAACAAATGACGAAAATGGACGGATTTCTAAGGTTTTTACTACATATGAACACTTTTCACATTCTCCCGTGCAACGTGGCAGCTATTCCTCCTTTCATGCAGAATGTTAAGGTCCTAGCTCATGTCCAAGGCACCAAAGCCAGCTAAAAAGTCAATTATCGATACCTAAAACTTGAATTGGACTACTTCTTACTGGCTATTACATCAACTTAGAAGCTTCATCTGTGTTCTACTACGGTGCTTTTCCTGTTTACGCCTACGGCAACACGCGACATAGCTTTGCAGACGATAAGTACAACCGTTTCCGAGAGCACAGCAGGCAATGTTACGATCTGGCTTTAAGTCGATTCGATAACAAATGACGAAAACGGACGGATTTCTCAGGTTTTACTACATATGAACACTTTTCACATTCTCCCCTGCAACTCGGCTGCCAGTCCTCCTTTCATGCAGAATCGTAAGGTCCTAGCTCATGTCCAAGGCACCAAAGCCAGCTAAAAAGTCAATAATCGATACCTAAAACTTGAAATGGACTACTTCTTACTGGCTATTACATCAACTTAGAAGCATCATCTGTGTTCTACTATGGTGCTTTTAGTGTCTCCGCATATTGCAGCACGCGACATAGCTCTGTAGACGATAAGTACAACAGTTTCAGAGAGAAGAGCGGCCAATGTGACGATCTGGCTTTAAGTCGATTCGATAACAAATGACGAAAACGGACGGATTTCTCGGGTTTCTACTACATATGAACACTTTTCACAAATTTCCCGTGCAACTCGGCTGCTAGTCCTCCTTCATGCAAAATCTTAATTTCCTAGCTCGTGTCCAACGCACCAAAGAATGGTAAAAAGTCACTAAACGATACCTAAAACTTTAATTCTACTACTTCTTACTGGCTATTACATCAACTTAGAAGCTTGATCTGTGTTCTACTATGGTGCTTATAGTGTCTCAGCATACCGCAGCACGCGACATAGCTTTGCAAACGACAAGTACAACCGTTTCAGAGAGAAGAGCGGCCAATGTGACGATCTGACTTTAAGTCTATTCGATAACAAATGACGAAAGTGGACGGATTTCTCAGGTTTTTACTACATATGAACACTTTTCACATTCTCCCATGCAACTCGGCTGCTAGTCCTCCTTTCATGCAGAATATTAAGGTCCTAGCTCATGTCCAAGGCACCAAAGCCAGCTAAAAATTCAATATTCAATACCTAAAACGTGAATTGTACTACTTCTTACTGGCTATTACATCAACTTAGAAGCTTCATCTGTGTTCTACTATGGTGATTTTAGTGTCTCCGCTTACCGCAGCACGCGACATAGCATTGCAGACGATAAGTACAACCGTTTTAGATAGAAGAGCGGCTAATGTGACGATCTGGCTTTAAGTCGATTCGATAACAAATGACGAAAATGGACGGATTTCTAAGGTTTTTACTACATATGAACACTTTTCACATTCTCCCGTGCAACTCGGCTGCTAGTCCTCCTTTCATGCAGAATCTTAAGGTCCTAGCTCATGTCCAAGGCACCAAAGCCAGCTAAAAAGTCAATAATCGATACCTAAAACTTGAATTCCACTACTTCTTACTGGCTATTACATCAACTTAGAAGCTTCATCTGTGTTCTACTACGGTGCTTTTCCTGTTTCCGCCTACGGCAGCAGCGACATAGCTTTGCAGACGATAAGTACAACCGTTTCAGAGAGAAGAGCGGCCAATGTGATGATCTGGCTTTAAGTCGATTCGATAACAAATGACGAAAACGGACGGATTTCTCAGGTTTTTACTACATATGAACACTTTTCACATTCTCCCGTGCAACTCGGCTGCTAGTCCTCCTTTCATGCAGAATCTTAAGGTCCTAGCTCATGTCCAAGGCACCAAAGCCAGCTAAAAAGTCAATAATCGATACCTAAAACTTGAATTGGATTACTTCTTACTGGCTATTACACCAACTTAGATGCTTCATCTGTGTTCTACTATGGTGATTTTAGTGTCTCCGCTTACCGCAGCACGCGACATAGCATTGCAGACGATAAGTACAACCGTTTCAGAGAGAAGAGCGGCCAATGTGACGATCTGGCTTCAAGTCGATTCGATAACAAATTACTAAAACGGACGGATTTCTCGGGTTTTTACTACATATGAACACTTTTCACATTCTCCCATGCAAATCGGCTGCTAGTCCTCCTTTCATGCAAAATGTTAAGGTACTAGCTCATGTCCAAGGCACCAAAGCCATCTAAAAAGTCAATAATCGATACCTAAAACTTGAATTGTAGTACTTCTTCCTGGCTATTACGTCAACTTAGAAGCTTCATCTGTGTTCTACTATGGTGCTTTTAGTGTCTCCGCATACCGCAACACGCGACATAGCTTTGCAATCGATAAGTACAACCTTTTCAGAGAGAAGAACGGCTAATGTGACGATCTGGCTAAAAGTCGATTCGATAACAAATGACGAAAACCGACGGATTTCTCGGGTTTTTACTACATATGAACACTTTTCACATTCTCCCATGCAAATCGGCTGCTAGTCCTCCTTTCATGCAGAATGTTAAGGTCCTAGCTCATGTCCGAGGCACCAAAGCCAGCTAAAAGTCATTAATCGATACCTAAAACTTGAATTGTACTACTTCTTCCTGGCTATTACGTCAACTTAGAAGCTTCATCTGTGTTCTACTATGGTGATTTTAGTGTCTCCGCATACCGCAGCACGCGACATAGCTTTGCAGACGATAAGTACAAGCGTTTCAGAAAGAAGAGCGGCCAATGTGACGATCTGGCTTTAAGTCGATTCGTTAACAAATGACGAAAACGGACGAATTTCTCAGGTTTTTACTACATATGAACACTTTTCACATTCTCCCGTGCTACTAGGCTTCTAGTCCTCCTTTCATGCTGAATCTTAAGGTACTAGCTCATGTCAAAGGCACCAAAGCCAGCTAAAAAGTCATTAATCGATACCTAAAACTTGAATTGGAATACTTCTTACTGGCTATTACATCAACTTAGATGCTTCATCTGTGTTCTACTATGGTAATTTTAGTGTCTCCACATACCGCAGCACGCGACATAGCTTTGCAGACGATAAGTACACCCGTTTCAGAGAGAAGAGCGGCCAATGTGACGATCTGGCTTTAAATCGATTCGATAACAAATGACGAAAACTGACGGATTTCTCAGGTTTTTACTACATATGAACACTTTTCACATTCTCCCGTGCAACTCGGCTGCTGGTCCTCCTTTCATGCACAATCTTAAGGTCCTAGCTCAAGTCCAAGGCACCAAAGCCAGCTAAAAAGTCAATAATCGATACCTAAAACTTGAATTGTACTACTTCTTACTGGCTATTACATCAGCTTAGAAGCTTCATCTGTGTTCTACTACGGTGCTTTTAGTTTCTCCGCGTACCGCAGCACGCGACATGGTTTTGCAGACGATAAGTACAACCGTTTCAGTGAGAAGAGCGGCCAATGTGACGATCTGGCTTTAAGTCAATTCGATAACAAATGACGGAAACCGACGAATTTCTCAGGTTTTTACTACATATGAACACTTTTCACATTCTCCCGTGCAACTCGGCTGCTGGTCCTCCTTTCATGCACAATCTTAAGGTACTAGCTCATGTCCAAGGCACCAAAGCCAGCTAAAAAGTCAATAATCGATACCTAAAACTTGAATTGGATTACTTCTTACTGGCTATTACATCAACTTAGATGCTTCATCTGTGTTCTACTATGGTAATTTTAGTGTCTCCACATACCGCAGCACGCGACATAGTTTTGCAGACGATAAGTACAACCGTTTCAGAGAGAAGAGCGGCCAATGTGACGATCTGGCTTTAAGTCGATTCGATAACAAATGACGAAAGTGGACGGATTTCTCAGGTTTTTACTACATATGAACACTTTCCACATCTCCCATGCAACTCGGCTGCTAGTCCTCCTTTCATGCAAAATGTTAAGGTCCTAGCTCATGTCCAAGGCACCAAAGCCAGCTAAAAAGTCAATAATCGATACCTAAAACTTGAATTGTACTACTTCTTCCTGGCTATTACGTCAACTTAGAAGCTTCATCTGTGTTCTACTATGGTGATTTTAGTGTCTCCGCATACCGCAGCACGCGACATAGCTTTGCAGACGATAAGTACAAGCGTTTCAGAGAGAAGAGCGGCCAATGTGCCGATCTGGCTTTAAGTCGATTCGATAACAAATGACGAAAACGGACTGATTTCTCAGGATTTTACTACATATGAACACTTTTCACATTCTCCCGTGCAACTCGGCTGCTAGTCCTCCTTTCATGCAGAATCTTAAGGTCCTAGCTCATGTCCAAGGCACCAAAGCCAGCTAAAAAGTCAATAATCGATACCTAAAACTTGAATTGGATTACTTCTTACTGGCTATTACACCAACTTAGATGCTTCATCTGTGTTCTACTATGGTGATTTTAGTGTCTCCGCTTACCGCAGCACGCGACATAGCATTGCAGACGATAAGTACAACCGTTTTAGAGAGAAGAGCGGCCAATGTGACGATCTGGCTTTAAGTCGATTCGATAACAAATGACGAAAATGGACGGATTTCTAAGGTTTTTACTACATATGAACACTTTTCACATTCTCCCGTGCAACGTGGCAGCTAGTCCTCCTTTCATGCAGAATGTTAAGGTCCTAGCTCATGTCCAAGGCACCAAAGCCAGCTAAAAAGTCAATTATCGATACCTAAAACTTGAATTGGACTACTTCTTACTGGCTATTACATCAACTTAGAAGCTTCATCTGTGTTCTACTACGGTGCTTTTCCTGTTTACGCCTACGGCAACACGCGACATAGCTTTGCAGACGATAAGTACAACCGTTTCCGAGAGCACAGCAGGCAATGTTACGATCTGGCTTTAAGTCGATTCGATAACAAATGACGAAAACGGACGGATTACTCAGGTTTTTACTACATATGAACACTTTTCACATTCTCCCCTGCAACTCGGCTGCCAGTCCTCCTTTCATGCAGAATCGTAAGGTCCTAGCTCATGTCCAAGGCACCAAAGCCAGCTAAAAAGTCAATAATCGATACCTAAAACTTGAAATGGACTACTTCTTACTGGCTATTACATCAACTTAGAAGCATCATCTGTGTTCTACTATGGTGCTTTTAGTGTCTCCGCATATTGCAGCACGCGACATAGCTCTGTAGACGATAAGTACAACAGTTTCAGAGAGAAGAGCGGCCAATGTGACGATCTGGCTTTAAGTCGATTCGATAACAAATGACGAAAACGGACGGATTTCTCGGGTTTCTACTACATATGAACACTTTTCACAAATTTCCCGTGCAACTCGGCTGCTAGTCCTCCTTCATGCAAAATCTTAATTTCCTAGCTCGTGTCCAACGCACCAAAGAATGGTAAAAAGTCACTAAACGATACCTAAAACTTTAATTCTACTACTTCTTACTGGCTATTACATCAACTTAGAAGCTTGATCTGTGTTCTACTATGGTGCTTATAGTGTCTCAGCATACCGCAGCACGCGACATAGCTTTGCAAACGACAAGTACAACCGTTTCAGAGAGAAGAGCGGCCAATGTGACGATCTGACTTTAAGTCTATTCGATAACAAATGACGAAAGTGGACGGATTTCTCAGGTTTTTACTACATATGAACACTTTTCACATTCTCCCATGCAACTCGGCTGCTAGTCCTCGTTTCATGCAGAATATTAAGGTCCTAGCTCATGTCCAAGGCACCAAAGCCAGCTAAAAATTCAATATTCAATACCTAAAACTTGAATTGTACTACTTCTTACTGGCTATTACATCAACTTAGAAGCTTCATCTGTGTTCTACTATGGTGATTTTAGTGTCTCCGCTTACCGCAGCACGCGACATAGCATTGCAGACGATAAGTACAACCGTTTTAGATAGAAGAGCGGCTAATGTGACGATCTGGCTTTAAGTCGATTCGATAACAAATGACGAAAATGGACGGATTTCTAAGGTTTTTACTACATATGAACACTTTTCACATTCTCCCGTGCAACTCGGCTGCTAGTCCTCCTTTCATGCAGAATCTTAAGGTCCTAGCTCATGTCCAAGGCACCAAAGCCAGCTAAAAAGTCAATAATCGATACCTAAAACTTGAATTCCACTACTTCTTACTGGCTATTACATCAACTTAGAAGCTTCATCTGTGTTCTACTACGGTGCTTTTCCTGTTTCCGCCTACGGCAGCAGCGACATAGCTTTGCAGACGATAAGTACAACCGTTTCAGAGAGAAGAGCGGCCAATGTGACGATCTGGCTTTAAGTCGATTCGATAACAAATGACGAAAACGGACGGATTTCTCAGGTTTTTACTACATATGAACACTTTTCACATTCTCCCCTGCAACTCGGCTGCCAGTCCTCCTTTCATGCAGAATCGTAAGGTCCTAGCTCATGTCCAAGGCACCAAAGCCAGCTAAAAAGTCAATAATCGATACCTAAAACTTGAAATGGACTACTTCTTACTGGCTATTACATCAACTTAGAAGCATCATCTGTGTTCTACTATGGTGCTTTTAGTGTCTCCGCATATTGCAGCACGCGACATAGCTCTGTAGACGATAAGTACAACAGTTTCAGAGAGAAGAGCGGCCAATGTGACGATCTGGCTTTAAGTCGATTCGATAACAAATGACGAAAACGGACGGATTTCTCGGGTTTCTACTACATATGAACACTTTTCACAAATTTCCCGTGCAACTCGGCTGCTAGTCCTCCTTCATGCAAAATCTTAATTTCCTAGCTCGTGTCCAACGCACCAAAGAATGGTAAAAAGTCACTAAACGATACCTAAAACTTTAATTCTACTACTTCTTACTGGCTATTACATCAACTTAGAAGCTTGATCTGTGTTCTACTATGGTGCTTATAGTGTCTCAGCATACCGCAGCACGCGACATAGCTTTGCAAACGACAAGTACAACCGTTTCAGAGAGAAGAGCGGCCAATGTGACGATCTGACTTTAAGTCTATTCGATAACAAATGACGAAAGTGGACGGATTTCTCAGGTTTTTACTACATATGAACACTTTTCACATTCTCCCATGCAACTCGGCTGCTAGTCCTCGTTTCATGCAGAATATTAAGGTCCTAGCTCATGTCCAAGGCACCAAAGCCAGCTAAAAATTCAATATTCAATACCTAAAACTTGAATTGTACTACTTCTTACTGGCTATTACATCAACTTAGAAGCTTCATCTGTGTTCTACTATGGTGATTTTAGTGTCTCCGCTTACCGCAGCACGCGACATAGCATTGCAGACGATAAGTACAACCGTTTTAGATAGAAGAGCGGCTAATGTGACGATCTGGCTTTAAGTCGATTCGATAACAAATGACGAAAATGGACGGATTTCTAAGGTTTTTACTACATATGAACACTTTTCACATTCTCCCGTGCAACTCGGCTGCTAGTCCTCCTTTCATGCAGAATCTTAAGGTCCTAGCTCATGTCCAAGGCACCAAAGCCAGCTAAAAAGTCAATAATCGATACCTAAAACTTGAATTCCACTACTTCTTACTGGCTATTACATCAACTTAGAAGCTTCATCTGTGTTCTACTACGGTGCTTTTCCTGTTTCCGCCTACGGCAGCAGCGACATAGCTTTGCAGACGATAAGTACAACCGTTTCAGAGAGAAGAGCGGCCAATGTGACGATCTGGCTTTAAGTCGATTCGATAACAAATGACGAAAACGGACGGATTTCTCAGGTTTTTACTACATATGAACACTTTTCACATTCTCCCGTGCAACTCGGCTGCTAGTCCTCCTTTCATGCAGAATCTTAAGGTCCTAGCTCATGTCCAAGGCACCAAAGCCAGCTAAAAAGTCAATAATCGATACCTAAAACTTGAATTGGATTACTTCTTACTGGCTATTACACCAACTTAGATGCTTCATCTGTGTTCTACTATGGTGATTTTAGTGTCTCCGCTTACCGCAGCACGCGACATAGCATTGCAGACGATAAGTGCAACCGTTTCAGAGAGAAGAGCGGCCAATGTGACGATCTGGCTTCAAGTCGATTCGATAACAAATTACTAAAACGGACGGATTTCTTGGGTTTTTACTACATATGAACACTTTTCACATTCTCCCATGCAAATCGGCTGCTAGTCCTCCTTTCATGCAAAATGTTAAGGTACTAGCTCATGTCCAAGGCACCAAAGCCATCTAAAAAGTCAATAATCGATACCTAAAACTTGAATTGTAGTACTTCTTCCTGGCTATTACGTCAACTTAGAAGCTTCATCTGTGTTCTACTATGGTGCTTTTAGTGTCTCCGCATACCGCAACACGCGACATAGCTTTGCAATCGATAAGTACAACCGTTTCAGAGAGAAGAACGGCTAATGTGACGATCTGGCTAAAAGTCGATTCGATAACAAATGACGAAAACCGACGGATTTCTCGGGTTTTTACTACATATGAACACTTTTCACATTCTCCCATGCAAATCGGCTGCTAGTCCTCCTTTCATGCAGAATGTTAAGGTCCTAGCTCATGTCCGAGGCACCAAAGCCAGCTAAAAAGTCAATAATCGATACCTAAAACTTGAATTGTACTACTTCTTCCTGGCTATTACGTCAACTTAGAAGCTTCATCTGTGTTCTACTATGGTGATTTTAGTGTCTCCGCATACCGCAGCACGCGACATAGCTTTGCAGACGATAAGTACAAGCGTTTCAGAAAGAAGAGCGGCCAATGTGACGATCTGGCTTTAAGTCGATTCGTTAACAAATGACGAAAACGGACGAATTTCTCAGGTTTTTACTACATATGAACACTTTTCACATTCTCCCGTGCTACTAGGCTTCTAGTCCTCCTTTCATGCTGAATCTTAAGGTACTAGCTCATGTCAAAGGCACCAAAGCCAGCTAAAAAGTCATTAATCGATACCTAAAACTTGAGTTGGAATACTTCTTACTGGCTATTACATCAACTTAGATGCTTCATCTGTGTTCTACTATGGTAATTTTAGTGTCTCCACATACCGCAGCACGCGACATAGCTTTGCAGACGATAAGTACACCCGTTTCAGAGAGAAGAGCGGCCAATGTGACGATCTGGCTTTAAATCGATTCGATAACAAATGACGAAAACGGACGGATTTCTCAGGTTTTTACTACATATGAACACTTTTCACATTCTCCCGTGCAACTCGGCTGCTGGTCCTCCTTTCATGCACAATCTTAAGGTCCTAGCTCAAGTCCAAGGCACCAAAGCCAGCTAAAAAGTCAATAATCGATACCTAAAACTTGAATTGTACTACTTCTTACTGGCTATTACATCAGCTTAGAAGCTTCATCTGTGTTCTACTACGGTGCTTTTAGTTTCTCCGCATACCGCAGCACGCGACATGGTTTTGCAGACGATAAGTACAACCGTTTCAGTGAGAAGAGCGGCCAATGTGACGATCTGGCTTTAAGTCAATTCGATAACAAATGACGAAAACCGACGAATTTCTCAGGTTTTTACTACATATGAACACTTTTCACATTCTCCCGTGCTACTAGGCTGCTAGTCCTCCTTTCATGCTGAATCTTAAGGTACTAGCTCATGTCCAAGGCACCAAAGCCAGCTAAAAAGTCAATAATCGATACCTAAAACTTGAATTGGATTACTTCTTACTGGCTATTACATCAACTTAGATGCTTCATCTGTGTTCTACTATGGTAATTTTAGTGTCTCCACATACCGCAGCACGCGACATAGTTTTGCAGACGATAAGTACAACCGTTTCAGAGAGAAGAGCGGCCAATGTGACGATCTGGCTTTAAGTCGATTCGATAACAAATGACGAAAACGGACGGATTTCTCTGGTTTTTAATAAATATGAACACTTTTCACATTCTCCCGTGCAACTCGGCTGCTAGTCCGCCTTCATGCAAAATCTTAATTTCCTAGCTCGTGTCCAAGGCACCAAAGAATGGTAAAAAGTCATTAACCGATACCTAAAACTTTAATTGTACTACTTCTTACTGGCTATTACATCAACTTAGATGCTTCATCTGTGTTCTACTATGGTGCTTTTAGTGTCTCCGCATACCGCAGCACGCGACATAGTTTTACAGACGATAAGTACAACCGTTTCAGAGAGAAGAGCGGCCTATGTGACGATCTGTTTTTAAGTCGATTCGATAACAAATGACGAAAGTGGACGGATTTCTCAGGTTTTTACTACATATGAACACTTTCCACATCTCCCATGCAACTCGGCTGCTAGTCCTCCTTTCATGCAAAATGTTAAGGTCCTAGCTCATGTCCAAGGCACCAAAGCCAGCTAAAAAGTCAATAATCGATACCTAAAACTTGAATTGTACTACTTCTTCCTGGCTATTACGTCAACTTAGAAGCTTCATCTGTGTTCTACTATGGTGATTTTAGTGTCTCCGCATACCGCAGCACGCGACATAGCTTTGCAGACGATAAGTACAAGCGTTTCAGAGAGAAGAGCGGCCAATGTGACGATCTGGCTTTAAGTCGATTCGATAACAAATGACGAAAACGGACGAATTTCTCAGGTTTTTACTACATATGAACACTTTTCACATTCTCCCGTGCTACTAGGCTGCTAGTCCTCCTTTCATGCAGAATCTTAACGTCCTAGCTCATGTCCAAGGCACCAAAGCTAGCTAAAAAGTCAATAATCGATACCTAAAACTTGAATTGTATTACTTCTTACTGGCTATTACATCAGCTTAGAAGCCTCATCTGTGTTCTACTATGGTGATTTTAGTGTCTCCGCATACCGCAGCACGCGACGTAGCTTTGTAGACGATAAGTACAACCTTTTCAGAGAGAAGAGCGACCAATGTGACGATCTGGCTTTAAGTCGATTCGATAACAAATGACGAAAACGGACGGATTTCTCAAGTATTTTTTTACATAAGAACACTTTTCACATTCTCCCGGGCAACTCGGCTGCTAGTCCTCATTTCATGCAGAATCTTAAGGCCGTAGCTCATGTCCAAGCCACCAAAGCCAGCTAAAAAGTCAATAATCGATACCTAAAACTTGAATTGTACTACTTCTTACTGGCTATTACATCAACTTAGAAGCTTCATCTTTGTTCTACTACGGTGATTTTAGTTTCTCCGCATACCGCAGCACGCGACATAGTTTTACAGACGATAAGTACAACCGTTTCAGAGAGAAGAGCGGCAAATGTGACGATCTGTTTTTAAGTCGATTCGATAACAAATGACGAAAACGGACGGATTTCTCAGGTTTTTACTACATATGAACACTTTTCACATTCTCCCTTGCAACTCGGCTGCTAGTCCTCCTTTCATGCAGAATCTTAAGGTCCTAGCTCATGTCCAAGGCACCAAAGCCAGCTAAAGAGTCAATAATCGATACCTAAAACTTGAATTCTACTACTTCTTACTGGCTATTACATCAACTTAGAAGCTTCATCTGTGTTCTACTATGGTGATTTTAGTGTCTCGGCATACCGCAGCACGTGACATAGTTTTGCAGACGATAAGTACAACCGTTTCAGAGAGAAGAGCGGCCAATGTGACGATCTGGCTTTAAGTCGATTCGATAACAAATGACTAAAACGGACGGATTTCTCGGGTTTTTACTACATATGAACACTTTTCACATTCTCCCATGCAAATCGGCTGCTAGTCCTCCTTTCATGCAAAATGTTAAGGTCCTAGCTCATGTCCAAGGCACCAAAGCCATCTAAAAAGTCAATAATCGATACCTAAAACTTGAATTGTAGTACTTCTTCCTGGCTATTACGTCAACTTAGAAGCTTCATCTGTGTTCTACTATAGTGCTTTTAGTGTCTCCGCATACCGCAACACGCGACATAGCTTTGCAATTGATAAGTACAACCGTTTCAGAGAGAAGAACGGCTAATGTGACGATCTGGCTTTAAGTCGATTCGATAACAAATGACGAAAACCGACGGATTTCTCGGGTTTTTACTACATATGAACACTTTTCACATTCTCCCATGCAAATCGGCTGCTAGTCCTCCTTTCATGCAGAATCTTAAGGTCCTAGCTCATGTCCAAGGCACCAAAGCCAGCTAAAAAGTCAATAATCGATACCTAAAACTTGAATTGTACTACTTCTTCCTGGCTATTACGTCAACTTAAGAGCTTCATCTGTGTTCTACTATGGTGATTTTAGTGTCTCCGCATACCGCAGCACGCGACATAGCTTTGCAGACGATAAGTACAAGCGTTTCAGAGAGAAGAGCGGATAATGTGACGATCTGGTTTTAAGTCGATTCGTTAACAAATGACGAAAACGGACGAATTTCTCAGGTTTTTACTACATATGAACACTTTTCACATTCTCCCGTGCTACTAGGCTGCTAGTCCTCCTTTCATGCTGAATCTTAAGGTACTAGCTCATGTCCAAGGCACCAAAGCCAGCTAAAAAGTCAATAATCGATACCTAAAACTTGAATTGGATTACTTCTTACTGGCTATTACATCAACTTAGATGCTTCATCTGTGTTCTACTATGGTAATTTTAGTGTCTCCACATACCGCAGCACGCGACATAGCTTTGCAGACCTTAAGTACACCCGTTTCAGAGAGAAGAGCGGCCAATGTGACGATCTGGCCTTAAATCGATTATATAACAAATGACGAAAACGGACGGATTTCTCAGGTTTTTACTACATATGAACACTTTTCACATTCTCCCGTGCAACTCGGCTGCTGGTCCTCCTTTCATGCACAATCTTAAGGTCCTAGCTCATGTCCAAGGCACCAAAGCCAGCTAAAAAGTCAATAATCGATACCTAAAACTTGAATTGTACTACTTCTTACTGGCTATTACATCAGCTTAGAAGGTTCATCTGTGTTCTACTATGGTGCTTTTTGTGTCTATAAATACCGCAGTAAGCGACATAGCTTTGCAGACGATAAGTACAACCGTTTCAGAGAGAAGAGCGGCCAATGTGACGATCTGTTTTTAAGTCGATTCGATAACAAATGACGAAAACGGACGGATTTCTCAGGTTTTTACTACATATGAACACTTTTCACATTCTCCCTTGCAACTCGGCTGCTAGTCCTCCTTTCATGCAGAATCTTAAGGTCCTAGCTCATGTCCAAGGCACCAAAGCCAGCTAAAAAGTCAATAATCGATACCTATAACTTGAATTGTACTACTTCTTACTGGCTATTACATCAACTTAGAAGCTTGATCTGTGTTCTACTATGGTGCTTTTAGTGTCTCCGCATACCGCAGCACGCGACATAGCTTTGCAGACGATAAGTACAACTTTTTCAGAGAGAAGAGCGGCCAATGTGACGATCTGGCTTTAAGTCGATTCGATAACAAATGACGAAAACGGACGGATTTCTCGGGTTTTTACTACATATGAACACTTTTCACATTCTCCCGTGCAACTCGGCTGCTAGTCCTCCTTCATGCAAAATCTTAATTTCCTAGCTCGTGTCCAAGGCACCAAAGAATGGTAAAAAGTCATTAACCAATACGTAAAACTTGAATTGTACTACTTCTTCCTGGCTATTACGTCAACTTAGAAGCTTCATCTGTGTTCTACTATGGTGATTTTAGTGTCTCCGCATACCGCAGCACGCGACATAGCTTTGCAGACGATAACTACAAGCGTTTCAGAGAGAAGAGCGGCCAATGTGACGATCTGGCTTTAAGTCGATTCGATAACAAATGACGAAAACGGACGAATTTCTCAGGTTTTTACTACATATGAACACTTTTCACATTCTCCAGTGCTACTAGGCTGCTAGTCCTCCTTTCATGCAGAATCTTAAGGTCCTAGCTCATGTCCAACACACCAAAGCTAGCTAAAAAGTCAATAATCGATACCTAAAACTTGAATTGTATTACTTCTTACTGGCTATTACATCAGCTTAGAAGCCTCATCTGTGTTCTACTATGGTGATTTTAGTGTCTCCGCATACCGCAGCACGCGACGTAGCTTTGTAGACGATAAGTACAACCTTTTCAGAGAGAAGAGCGACCAATGTGACGATCTGGCTTTAAGTCGAGTCGATAACAAATGACGAAAACGGATTGATTTCTCAAGTATTTTTTTTACATAAGAACACTTTTCACATTCTCCCGTGCAACTGGGCTGCTAGTCCTCCTTTCATGCAGAATCTTAAAGTCCTAGCTCATGTCCAAGGCACCAAAGCTAGCTAAAAAGTCAATAATCGATACCTAAATCTTGAATTGGACTACTTCTTACTGGCTATTACATCAACTTAGAAGCATCATCTGTGTTCTACTATGGTGCTTTTAGTGTCTCCGCATATTGCAGCACGCGACATAGCTCTGTAGACGATAAGTACAACGGTTTCAGAGAGAAGAGCGGCCAATGTGACGATCTGGCTTTAAGTCGATTCGATAACAAATGACGAAAACGGACGGATTTCTCTGGGGATTTTACTACATATGAACACTTTTCACATTCTCCCGTGCAACTCGGCTGCTAGTCCTCCTTCATGCAAAATCTTAATTTCCTAGCTCGTGTCCAAGGCACCAAAGAATGGTAAAAAGTCATTAACCAATACGTAAAACTTTAATTGTACTACTTCTTACTGGCTATTACATCAACTTAGAAGCTTCATCTGTGTTCTACTATGGTGCTTTTAGTGTCTCCGCATACCGCAGCACGCGACATAGCTTTGCAGACGATAAGTACAACTTTTTCAGAGAGAAGAGCGGCCAATGTGACGATCTGGCTTTAAGTCGATTCGATAACAAATGACGAAAGTGGACGGATTTCTCAGGTTTTTACTACATATGAACACTTTTCACATTCTCCCATGCAACTCGGCTGCTAGTCCTCCTTTCATGCAGAATATTAAGGTCCTAGCTCATGTCCAAGGCACCAAAGCCAGCAAAAATTCAATATTCAATACCTAAAACTTGAATTGTACTACTTCTTACTGGCTATTACATCTACTTAGAAGCTTGATCTGTGTTTTACTATGGTGCTTATAGTGTCTCAGCATACCGCAGCACGCGACATAGCTTTGCAAACGACAAGTATAACCGTTTCAGAGAGAAGAGCGGCCAATGTGACGATCTGGCTTCAAGTCGATTCGATAACAAATGACTAAAACGGACGGATTTCTCTGGTTTTTACTACATATTAACACTTTTCACATTCTCCCATGCAAATCGGCTGCTAGTCCTCCTTTCATGCAAAATGTTAAGGTCCTAGCTCATGTCCAAGGCACCAAAGCCAGCTAAAAAGTCAATAATCGATACCTAAAACTTGAATTGTACTACTTCTTCCTGGCTATTACGTCAACTTAGAAGCTTCATCTGTGTTCTACTATGGTGCTTTTAGTGTCTCCGCATACCGCAACACGCGACATAGCTTTGCAATCGATAAGTACAACCGTTTCAGAGAGAAGAGCGGCTAATGTGTCGATCTGGCTTTAAGTCGATTCGATAACAAATGACGAAAACCGACGGATTTCTCGGGTTTTTACTACATATCAACACTTTTCACATTCTCCCATGCAAATCGGCTGCTAGTCCTCCTTTCATGCAGAATGTTAAGGTCCTAGCTCATGTCCAAGGCACCAAAGCCAGCTAAAAAGTCAATAATCGATACCTAAAACTTGAATTGTACTACTTCTTCCTGGCTATTACGTCAACTTAGAAGCTTCATCTGTGTTCTACTATGGTGATTTTAGTGTCTCCGCATACCGCAGCACGCGACATAGCTTTGCAGACGATAAGTACAAGCGTTTCAGGGAGAAGAGCGGCCAATGTGACTATCTGGCTTTAAGTCGATTCGATAACAAATGACGAAAACGGACGAATTTCTCAGGTTTTTACTACATATGAACACTTTTCACATTCTCCCGTGCTACTAGGCTGCTAGTCCTCCTTTCATGCAGAATCTTAAGGTCCTAGCTCATGTCCAAGGCACCAAAGCTAGCTAAAAAGTCAATAATCGATACCTAAAACTTGAATTGTATTACTTCTTACTGGCTATTACATCAGCTTAGAAGCCTCATCTGTGTTCTACTATGGTGATTTTAGTGTCTCCGCATACCGCAGCACGCGACGTAGCTTTGTAGACGATAAGTACAACCTTTTCAGAGAGAGGAGCGACCAATGTAACGATCTGGCTTTAAGCCGATTCGATAACAAATGACGAAAACGGACGGATTTCTCAAGTATTTTTTTTACATAAGAACACTTTTCACATTCTCCCGGGCAACTCGGCTGCTAGTCCTCCTTTCATGCAGAATCTTAAGGCCGTAGCTCATGTCCAAGGCACCAAAGCCAGCTAAAAAGTCAATAATCGATACCTAAAACTTGAATTGTACTACTTCTTACTGGCTATTACATCAACTTAGAAGCTTCATCTTTGTTCTACTACGGTGATTTTAGTTTCTCCGCATACCGCAGCACGCGACATAGTTTTACAGACGACAAGTACAACCGTTTCAGAGAGAAGAGCGGCCAATGTTACGATCTGGCTTTAAGTAGATTCAATAACAAATGACGAAAACGGACGGATTTCTCAGGTTTTTACTACATATGAACACTTTTCACATTATACCGTGCAACTCGGCTGATAGTCCTCCTTCATACAAAATCTTAATTTAGTAGCTCGTGTCCAAGGCACCAAAGAAGGGTAAAAGTCATTAACCGATACCTAAAACTTTAATTGTACTACTTCTTACTGGCTATTACATCAACTTAGAAGCTTCATCTGTGTTCTGCTATGGTGCTTTTAGTGAGTCCGCCTACCGCAGCACGCGACATAGCTTTGCAGACGATAAGTACAACTTTTTCAGAGAGAAGAGCGGCCAATGTGACGATCTGGCTTTAAGTCGATTCGATAACAAATGACGAAAACGGACGGATTTCTCAGGTTTGTACTACATATGAACACTTTTCACATTCTCCCGTGCAACTCGGCCGCTAGTCCTCCTTTCATGCAGAATCTTAAGGTCCTAGCTCATGTCCAAGGTACCAAAGCCAGCTAAAAAGTCAATAATCGATACCTAAAACTTGAATTCTACTTCTTCCTACTGGCTATTACATCAACTTAGAAGCTTCATCTGTGTTCTACTATGGTGCTTTTAGTGTCTCCACATACCGCAGCACGCGACATAGCTTTGCAGACGATAAGTACAACCGTTTCAGAGAGAAGAGCGGCCAATGTGACGATCTGGCTTTAAGTCGATTCGATAACAAATGACGAAAACGGACGAATTTCTCAGGTTTTTACTACATATGAACACTTTTCACATTCTCCCGTGCAACTCGGCCGCTAGTCCTCCTTTCATGCAGAATCTTAAGGTCCTAGCTCATGTCCAAGGCACCAAAGCTAGCTAAAAAGTCAATAATCGATACCTAAAACTTGAATTGAACTACTTCTTACTGGCTATTACATCAACTTAGAAGCTTCATCTGTGTTCTACTGTGCTGCTTGTAGTGTCTCAGCATACCGCAGAATGCGACATAGCTTTGCAGACGATAAGTACAACCGGTTCAGAGAGAAGAGCGACCAATGTGACGATCTGGCTTTAAGTCGATTCGATAACAAATGACGAAAACGGACGGATTTCTCAGGTATTTTTTTACATTAGAACACTTTTCACATTCTCCCGTGCATTTCGGCTGCTAGTCCTCCTTTCATGCAGAATCTTAAGGTCCTAGCTCATGTCCAAGGCACCAAAGCCAGCTAAAAAGTCAATAATCGATACCAAAAACGCGAATTGTACTACTTGTTACTGGATATTGCATCAACTTAGAGGCTTGGTCTGTGTTCTACTATGGTTATTTTAGTGTCTCCGCATACCGCAGCACGCGACATAGCTTTGCAGACGATAAGTACAAGCGTTTCGGAGAGAAGAGCGGCCAATGTGACTATCTGGCTTTAAGTCGATTCGATAACAAATGACGAAAACGGACGTATTTCTCAGGTTTTTATTACATATGAACACTTTTCACATTCTCCCGTGCAACTCGGCTGCTAGTCCTCCTTTCATGCAGAATCTTAAGGTCCTAGCTCATGTCCAAGGCACAAAAGCCAGCTAAAAAGTCAATAATCGATACCTAAAACTTGAATTGGACTACATCTTACTGGCTATTACATCAACTTAGAAGCTTCATCTGTGTTCTACTATGGTGCTTTTCCTGTTTCCGCCTACGGCAACACGTGACATAGCTTTGCAGACGATAAGTACAACCGTTTCCGAGAGCAGAGCGGCCAATGTGACGATCTGGCTTTACGTCGATTCGATAACAAATTACGAAAACGGACGGATTCCTTAGGTTTTTACTACATATGAACACTTTTCACATTCTCTCGTGCAACTTGGCTGCTAGTCCTCCTTTCATGCTGAATCGTAAGGTCCTAGCTCATGTCCAAGGCACCAAAGCCAGCTAAAAAGTCAATAATCGATACCTAAAACTTGAATTGTACTACTTCTTACTGGCTATTACATTAACTTAGAAGCTTCATCTGTGTTCTACTATGGTGCTTTTAGTGTCTCCGCATACCGCAGCACGCGACATAGCTTAGTAGACGATAAGTACAACCGTTTCCGAGAGCAGAGCGGCCAATGTGACGATCTGTCTTTAAGTCGATTCGATAACAAATGACGAAAACGGACGGATTTCTCAGGTTTTTATTACATATGAACACTTTTCACATTCTCCCGTGCAACTCGGCTGCTAGTCCTCCTTTCATGCTGAATCTTAAGGTCCTAGCTCATGTCCAAGGCACCAAAGCCAGCTAAAAAGTCAATAATCGATACCCAAAACTTGAATTGGATTACTTCTTACTGGCTATTACATCAACTTAGATGCTTCATCTGTTTCCTACTATGGTGATTTTAGTGTCTCCGCATACCGCAGCTCGCGACATAGCCTTGCAGACGATAAATACAAGCGTTTCAGAGAGAAGAGCGGCCAATGTGACGATCTGGCTTTAAGTCGATTCGATAACAAATGACGAAAACGGACGGATTTCTCAGGTTTTTACTACATATGAACACTTGTCACATTCTCCCGTGCTGCTCGGCTGCTAGTCCTCCTTTCATGCAGAATCTTAAGGTCCTAGCTCATGTCCAAGGCACCAAAGCTAGCCAAAAAGTCAATAATCGATACCTAAAACTTGAATTGTACTACTTCTTACTGGCTATTACATCAACTTAGAAGCTTCATCTGTGTTCTACTATGGTGATTTTCCTGTTTCCGCCTACGGCAACACGCGACATAGCTTTGCAGACGATAAGTACAACTTTTTCAGAGAGAAGAGCGGCCAATGTGACGATCTGGCTTTAAGTCGATTCGATAACAAATGACGAAAACGGACCGATTTCTCAGGTTTTTACTACATATGAACACTTCTCACATTCTCCCGTGCAACTCGGCTGCTAGTCCTCCTTTCATGCAGAATCTTAAGGTCCTAGCTCATGTCCAAGGTACCAAAGCCAGCTAAAAAGTCAATAATGGATACCTAAAACTTGAATTCTACTACTTCTTACTGGCTATTACATCAACTTAGAAGCTTCATCTGTGTTCTACTATGGTGCTTTTAGTGTCTCCGCATACCGCAGCACGCGACATAGCTTTGCAGACGATAAGTACAACCGTTTCAGAGAGAAGAGCGGCCAATGTGACGATCTGGATTTAAGTCGATTCGATAACAAATGACGAAAACGGACGGATTTCACAGGTTTTTACTACATATGAACACTTTTCACATTCTCCCGTGCAACTCGGCTGCTAGTCCTCCTTTCATGCAGAATCTTAAGGTCCTAGCTCATGTCCAAGGCACCAAAGCCAGCTAAAAAGTCAATAATCGATACCTAAAACGCGAATTGTACTACTTCTTACTGCATATTACATCAACTTAGAAGCTTCATCTGTGTTCTACTGTGGTGATTTTAGTGTCTCCGCATACCGCAGCACGTGACATAGCTTCGCAGACGATAAGTACAAGTGTTTCAGAGAGAAGAGCGGCCAATGTGACGATCTGTCTTTAAGTCGATTCGATAACAAATGACGAAAACGGACGAATTACTCAGGTTTTTACTACATATGAACACTTTTCACATTCTCCCGTGCAACTCGGCTGCTTGTCCTCCTTTCATGTAGAATCTTAATGTCCTAGCTCATGTCCAAGGCACCAAAGCCAGCTAAAAAGTCAATAATCGATACCTAAAACTTGAATTGGATTACTTCTTACTGGCTACTACATCAACTTAGATGCTTCATCTGTGTTCTACTATGGTAATTTTAGTTTCTCCACATACCGCTGCACGCGACATAGCTTTGCAGACGATAAGTACAACCGTTTCAGAGAGAAGAGCGGCCAATGTGATGATTTGGCTTTAAGTCGATTCGATCACAAATGACGAAAACGGACGGATGTCTCAGGTTTTTAATACATATGAACAGTTTTCACATTCTCCCATGCAACTGGGCTGCTATTCCTCCTTTTATGCAGAATCTTAAAGTCCTAGCTCATGTCCAAGGCACAAAAAGCCAGCTAAAAAGTCAATAATCGATACCTAAATCTTGAATTGGTCTACTTCTTACTGGCTATTACATCAACTTAGAAGCTTCATCTGTGTTCTACTATGGTGCTTTTCTGTTTCCGCCTACGGCAAAACGCGACATTGCTTTGCAGACGATAAGTACAACCGTTTCTGAGAGCAGAGCGGCCAATGTGACGATCTGGCTTTAAGTCGATTCGATAACAAATGACGAAAACGGACGGATTACTCAGGTTTTTACTTCATATGAACACTTTTTACATTCTCCCCTGCAACTCGGCTGCTAGTCCTCCTTTCATGCAGAACCTTAAGGTCTTAGCTCATGTCCAAGGCACCAAAGCCAGCTAAAAAGTCAATAATCGATACTTAAACTTGAATTGTACTACTTCTTACTGGCTATTACATCAACTTAGAAGCTTCATCTGTGTTCTACTATGCTGCTTGTAGTGTCTCAGCATACCGCAGCATGCGACATAGCTTTGCAGACGATAAGTACAAGCGTTTCAGAGAGAAGAGCGGCAAATAAGACGAATTGGCTTTAAGTCGATTCGATAACAAATGACGAAAACGGACGAATTTCCCAGGTTTTTACTACATATGAACACTTTTCACATTCTCCCGTGTTACTCGGCTGCTAGTCCTCCTTTCATGCAGAATCTTAAGGTCCTAGCTCATGTCCAAGGCACCAAAGCCAGCTAAAAAGTCAATAATCGATACCTAAAACTTGAATTGGACTGCTTCTTACTCGCTATTACATCAACTTAGAAGCTTCATCTGTGTTCTACTATGGTGCTTTTCCTGTTTCCGCCTACGGCAACACGCGACATAGCTTTGCAGACGATAAGTACAACCGTTTCCGAGAGCAGAGCGGCCAATGTGACGATCTGGCTTTAAGTCGATTCGATAACAAATGACGAAAACGGACGGATTTCTCAGGTTTTTACTACATATGAACACTTTTCACATTTTCCCCTGCAACTCGGCTGCTAGTCCTCCTTTCATGCAGAATCTTAAGGTCCTAGCTCATGTCCAAGGCACCAAAGCCAGCTAAAAAGTCAATAATCGATACCTAAAACTTGAATTGTACTACTTCTTACTGGCTATTACATCAACTTAGAAGCTTGGTCTGTGTTCTACTATGGTTATTTTAGTGTCTCCGCATACCGCAGCACGCGACATAGTTCTGCAGACGATAAGTACAAGCGTTTCGGAGATAAGAGCGGCCAATGTGACTATCTGGCTTTAAGTCGATTCGATAACAAATGACGAAAACGGACGGATGTCTCAGGTTTTTACTGCATATGAACACTTTTCACATTCTTCCGTGCAACTCGGCTGCTAGTCCTCCTTACATGCAGAATTTTAAGGTCCTAGCTCATGTCGAAGGCACCAAAGCCAGCTAAAAAGTCAATAATCGATACCTAAAACTTGAATTGTACTACTTCTTACTGGCTATTACATCAACTTAGAAGCTTCATCTGTGTTCTACTATTTTGCTTTTAGTGTCTCCACATACCGCAGCACGTGACATAGCTTTGTAGACGATAAGTACAACCGTTTCAGAGAGAAGAACGGCCAATGTGACGATCTGACTTAAAGTCGATTCGATAACAAATGACGAAAACGGACGGATTTCTCAGGTTTTTACTACATATGAACACTTTTCACATTCTCCCGTGCAACTCGGCTGCTAGTCCTCCTTTCATGCAGAATCTTAAGGTCCTAGCTCATGTCCAAGGCACCAAAGCCAGCTAAAAAGTCAATAATCGATACCTAAAACTTGAATTCTACTACTTCTTACCGGCTATTACATCAACTTAGAAGCTTCATCTGTGTTCTACTATAGTGCTTTTAGTGTCTCCACATACCGCAGCACGCGACATAGCTTTGCAGACGATAAGTACAACCGTTTCAGAGAGAAGAGCGGCCAATGTGACGATCTGGCTTTAAGTCGTTTCGATAACAAATGACGAAAACGGATGGATATCTCAGGTTTTTACTACATATGAACACTTTTCACATTCTCCCGTGCAACTCGGCTGCTAGTCCTTCTTTATTGGAGAATCTTAAGGTCCTAGCTCATGTCCAAGGCACCAAAGCCAGCTAAAAAGTCAATAATCGATACCTAAAACGCGAATTGTACTACTTCTTACTGCATATTACATCAACTTAGAAGCTTCATCTGTGTTCTACTGTGGTGATTTTAGTGTCTCCGCATACCGCAGCACGTGACATAGCTTTGCAGACGATAAGTACAAGTGTTTCAGAGAGAAGAGCGGCCAATGTGACGATCTGGCTTTAAGTCGATTCGATAACAAATGACGAAAACGGACGAATTTCTCAGGTTTTTACTACATATGAACACTTTTCACATTCTCCCGTGCTACTCGGCTGCTAGTCCTCCTTTCATGCAGAATCTTAAGGTCCTAGCTCATGTCCAAGGCACCAAAGCTAGCTAAAAAGTCAATAATCGATACCTAAAACTTGAATTGTACTACTTCTTACTGGCTATTACATCAACTTAGAAGCCTCATCTGTGTTCTACTATGCTGCTTGTAGTGTCTCAGCATACCGCAGCATGCGACATAGCTTTGCAGACGATAAGTACAAGCGTTTCAGAGAGAAGAGCGGCCAATGTGACGATCTGTCTTTAAGTCGATTCGATAACAAATGACGAAAACGGACGAATTTCACAGGTTTTTACTACATATGAACACTTTTCACATTCTCCCGTGCAACTCGGCTGATAGTCCTCCTTCATGCAAAATCTTAATTTCCTACCTCGTGTCCAAGGCACCAAAGAAGGGTAAATGTCATTAACCGATACCTAAAACTTGAATTGTACTACTTCTTACTGGCTATTACATCAACTTAGAAGCTTCATCTGTTTTCTACTATGGTGCTTTTAGTGTGTCCGCATACCGCAGCACGCGACATAACTTTGCAGACGATAAGTACACCTTTTTCAGAGAGAAGAGCGGCCAATGTGACGATCTGGCTTTAAGTCGATTCGATAACAAATGACGAAAACGTACGGATTTCTCAGGTTTTTACTACATATGAACACTTTTCACATTCTCCCGTGCAACTCGGCTGCTAGTCCTCCTTTCATGCAGAATCTTAAGGTCTTAGCTCATGTCCAAGGTACCAAAGCCAGCTAAAAAGTCAATAATGGATACCTAAAACTTGAATTCTACTACTTCTTACTGGCTATTACATCAACTTAGAAGCTTCATCTGTGGTCTACTATGGTGCATTTAGTGTCTCCGCATACCGCAGCACGCGACATAGCTTTGCAGACGATAAGTACAACCGTTTCAGAGAGAAGAGCGGCCAATGTGACGATCTGGCTTTAAGTCGATTCGATAACAAATGACGAAAACGGACGGATTTCTAAGGTTTTTACTACATATGAACACTTTTCAAATTCTCCCGTGCAACTCGGCTGGTAGTTATCCTTTCATGCAGAATGTTAAGGTCCTAGCTCATGTCCAAGGCACCAAAGCCAGCTAAAAAGTCAATAATCGATACCTAAAACTTGAATTGTACTACTTCTTCCTGGCTATTACATCAACTTAGAAGCTTCATCTGTGTTCTACTACGGTGCTTTTAGTTTCTCCGCATACCGCAGCTCGCGACATAGTTTTACAGACTATAAGTACAACCGTTTCAGAGAGAAGAGCGGCCAATGTGACGATCTGGCTTTAAGTCGATTCGATAACATATGACGAAAACGGACGGATTTCTCGGGTTTTTACTACATATGAACACTTTTCACATTTTCCCCTGCAACTCGGCTGCTAGTCCTCCTTTCATGCAGAATCTTAAGGTCCTAGCTCATGTCCAAGGCACCCAAGCCAGCTAAAAAGTCAATAATCGATACCTAAAACTTGAATTGTACTAATTCTTACTGGCTATTACATCAACTTAGAAGTTTCATCTGTGTTCTACTATGCTGCCTGTAGTGTCTCAGCATACCGCAGCATGCGACATAGCTTTGCAGTCGATAAGTACAAGCGTTTCAGGGAGAAGAGCGGCCAATAAGACGAAGTGGCTTTAAGTCGATTCGAAAACAAATGACGAAAACGTACGAATTTCCCAGGTTTTTACAACATATGAACACTTTTCACATTCTCCCGTGCTACTCGGCTGCTAGTCCTCCTTTCATGCAGAATCTTAAGGTCCTAGCTCATGTCCAAGGCACCAAAGCTAGCTAAAAAGTCAATAATCGATACCTAAAACTTGAATTGTACTACTTCTTACTGGCTATTACATCAACTTAGTAGCTCCATCTGTGTTCTACTATGGTGATTTTAGTGTCCTCGCATACCGCAGCACGCGACATAGCTTTGCAGACGATAAGTACAAGCGTTTCAGAGAGAAGAGCGGCCAATGTGACGATCCGGCTTTAAGTCGATTCGATAACAAATGACGAAAACGGACGAATTTCTCAGGTTTTTACTACATATGAACACTTTTCACATTCTCCCGTGCAACTCGGCTGATAGTCCTCCTTCATGCAAAATCTTAATTTCCTACCTCGTGTCCAAGGCACCAAAGAAGGGTAAATGTCATTAACCGATACCTAAAACTTTAATTGTACTACTTCTTACTGGCTATTACATCAACTTAGAAGCTTCATCTGTTTTCTACTATGGTGCTTTTAGTGTGTCCGCATACCGCAGCACGCGACATAGCTTTGCAGACGATAAGTACAACTTTTTCAGAGAGAAGTGCGGCCAATGTGACGATCTGGCTTTAAGTCGATTCGATAACAAATGACGAATACTTACGGATTTCTCAGGTTTTTACTACATATGAACACTTTTCACATTCTCCCGTGCAACTCGGCTGCTAGTCCTCCTTTCATGCAGAATCTTAAGGTCTTAGCTCATGTCCAATGTACCAAAGCCAGCTAAAAAGTCAATAATGGATACCTAAAACTTGAATTCTACTACTTCTTACTGGCTATTACATCAACTTAGAAGCTTCATCTGTGTTCTACTATGGTGCATTTAGTGTCTCCGCATACCGCAGAACGCGACATAGCTTTGCAGACGATAAGTACAACCGTTTCAGAGAGAAGAGCGGCCAATGTGACGATCTGGCTTTAAGTCGATTCGATAACAAATGACGAAAACGGACGGATTTCTAAGGTTTTTACTACATATGAACACTTTTCACATTCTCCCGTGCAACTCGGATGGTAGTTATCCTTTCATGCAGATTGTTAAGGTCCTAGCTCATGTCCAAGGCACCAAAGCCAGCTAAAAAGTCAATAATCGATACCTAAAACTTGAATTGTACTACTTCTTACTGGCTATTACATCAACTTAGTAGCTCCATCTGTGTTCTACTATGGTGATTTTAGTGTCTCCGCATACCGCAGCACGCGACATAGCTTTGTAGACGATAAGTACAACCGTTTCAGAGAGAAGAGCGGCCAATGTGACGATCTGGCTTTAAGTCGATTCGATAACAAATGACGAAAACGGACGAATTTCTCAGGTTTTTACTACATATGAACACTTTTCACATTCTCCCGTGCTACTCGGCTGCTAGTCCTCCTTTCATGCAGAATCTTAAGGTCCTAGCTCATGTCCAAGGCACCAAAGCCAGCTAAAAAGTCAATAATCGATACCTAAAACTTGAATTGGACTACTTCTTACTCGCTATAACATCAACTTAGAAGCTTCATCTGTGATCTACTATGGTGCTTTTCCTGTTTCCGCCTACGGCAACACGCGACATAGCTTTGCAGACGATAAGTACAACCGTTTCCGAGAGCAGAGCGGCCAATGTGACGATCTGGCTTTAAGTCGATTCGATAACAAATGACGAAAACGGACGAATTTCTCAGGTTTTTACTTCATATGAACACTTTTTGCATTCTCCCCTGCAACTCGGCTGCTAGTCCTCCTTTCATGCAGAATCTTAAGGTCCTAGCTCATGTCCAAGGCACCAAAGCCAGCTAAAAAGTCAATAATCGATACCTAAAACTTGAATTGTACTACTTCTTACTGGCTATTACATCAACTTAGAAGCTTCATCTGTGTTTTACTATGCTGCTTGTAGTGTCTCAGCATACCGCAGCATGCGACATAGCTTTGCAGACGATAAGTACAACCGTTTCAGAGAGAAGAGCGGCCAATGTGACGATCTGGCTTTAAGTCGATTCGATAACAAATGACGAAAACGGACGAATTTCTCAGGTTTTTACTACATATGATCACTTTTCACATTCTCCCGTGCTACTCGGCTGCTAGTCCTCCTTTCATGCAGAATCTTAAGGTCCTAGCTCATGTCCAAGGCACCAAAGCTAGCTAAAAAGTCAATAATCGATACCTAAAACTTGAATCGTACTACTTCTTACTGGCTATTACATCAACTTAGAAGCTTCATCTGTGTTCTACTATGCTGCTTGTAGTGTCTCAGCATACCGCAGCATGCGACATAGCTTTGCAGACGATAAGTACAAGCGTTTCAGAGAGAAGAGCGGCCAATAAGACGATGTGGCTTTAAGTCGATTCGATAACAAATGACGAAAACGGACGAATTTCCCAGGTTTTTACTACAAATGAACACTTTTCACATTCTCCCGTGCTACTCGGCTGCTAGTCCTCCTTTCATGCAGAATCTTAAGGTCCTAGCTCATGTCCAAGGCACCAAAGCCAGCTAAAAAGTCAATAATCGATACCTAAAACTTGAATTGTACTACTTCTTACTGGCTATTACATCAACTTAGTAGCTCCATCTGTGTTCTACTACGGTGATTTTAGTGTCTCCGCATACCGCAGCACGCGACATAGCTTTGTAGACGATAAGTACAACCGTTTCAGAGAGAAGAGCGGCCAATGTGACGATCTGGCTTTAAGTCGATTCGATAACAAATGACGAAAACGGACGAATTTCTCAGGTTTTTACTACATATGAACACTTTTCACATTCTCCCGTGCTACTCGGCTGCTAGTCCTCCTTTCATGCAGAATCTCAAGGTCCTAGCTCATGTCCAAGGCACCAAAGCCAGCTAAAAAGTCAATAATCGATACCTAAAACTTGAATTGGACTACTTCTTACTCGCTATTACATCAACTTAGAAGCTTCATCTGTGTTCTACTATGGTGCTTTTCCTGTTTCCGCCTACGGCAACACGCGACATAGCTTTGCAGACGATAAGTACAACCGTTTCCGAGAGCAGAGCGGCCAATGTGACGATCTGTCTTTAAGTCGATTCGATAACAAATGAGGAAAACGGACAGATTTCTCAGGTTTTTACTACATATGAACACTTTTCACATTTTCTCCTGCATCTCGGCTGCTACTCCTCCTTTCATGCAGAATCTTAAGGTCCTAGCTCATGTCCAAGGCACCAAAGCCAGCTAAAAAGTCAATAATCGATACCTAAAACTTGAATTGTACTACTTCTTACTGGCTATTACATCAGCTTAGAAGCTTTATCTGTGTTCTACTATAGTGCTTTTAGTGTCTCCACATACCGCAGCACGCGACATAGTGTTGCAGACGATAAGTACAACCGTTTCAGAGAGAAAAGCGGCCAATGTGACGATCTGGCTTTAAGTCGATTCGATAAGAAATGACGAAAACGGATGGATTTCTAAGGTTTTTACTACGTATGAACACTTTTCACATTCTCCCGTGCAACTCGTCTGCTAGTCCTCCTTTCATGCAGTATCTTAAGGTACTAGCTCATGTCCAAGGCACCAAAGCCAGCTAAAAAGTCAATAATCGATACGTAAAACTTGAATTGTATTACTTCTTACTGGCTATTACATCAACTTAGAAGCTTCATCTGTGTTCTACTATGGTGCTTTTAGTGTCTCAGCATGCCGCAGCACGCGACATAGCTTTGCAGACGATAAGTACAACCGTTTCAGAGAGAAGAGCGGCCAATGTGACGATCTGGCTTTAAGTCGATTCCATAACAAATGACGAAAACGGACGAATTTCTCAGGTTTTTACTACATATGAACACCTTTCACATTCTCCCGTGCTACTCGGCTGCTAGTCCTCCTTTCATGCAGAATCTTAAGGTCCTAGCTCATGTCCAAGGCACCAAAGCTAGCTAAAAAGTCAATAATCGATACCTAAAACTTGAATTGTACTACTTCTTACTGGCTATTACATCAACTTAGAAACTTCATGTGTGTTCTACTATGCTGCTTGTAGTGTCTCAGCATACCGCAGTATGCGACATAGCTTTACAGACGATAAGTACAACCGTTTCAGAGAGAAGAGCGCCAATGTGACGATCTGGCTTTAAGTCGATTCGATAACAAATGACGAAAACGGACGAATTTCCCAGGTTTTTACTACATATGAACACTTTTCACATTCTCCCTCGCAACTCGGCTGCTAGTCCTCCTTCATGCAAAATCTTAATTTCCTAGCTCGTGTCCAAGGCACCAAAGAAAGGTAAAAGTCATTAACCGATACCTAAAACTTTAATTGTACTACTTCTTACTGGCTATTACATCAACTTAGAAGCTTCATCTGTGTTCTACTATGGTGCTTTTATTGTGTCCGCATACCGCAGCACGCGACATAGCTTTGCAGACGATAAGTACAACTTTTTCAGAGAGAAGAGCGGCCAATGTGACGATCTGGCTTTAAGTCGGTTCGATAACAAATGACGAAAACGGACCGATTTCTCAGGTTTTTACTACATATGAAGACTTTTCACATTCTCCCGTACAACTCGGCTGCTAGTCCTCCTTTCATGCAGAATCTTAAGGTACTAGCTCATGTCCAAGGTACCAAATCCAGCAAAAAAGTCAATAATCGATACCAAAAACTTGAATTCTACTACTTCTTCCTGGCTATTACATCAACTTAGAAGCTTCATCTGTGTTCTACTATGGTGCTTTTAGTGTCTCCGCATACCGCAGCACGCGACATAGCTTTGCAGACGATAAGTACAACCGTTTCAGAGAGAAGAGCGGCCGATGTGACGATCTGGCTCTATGTCGATTCGATAACAAATGACGAAAACGGACGAATTTCTCAGGTTTTTACTACATATGAACACTTTTCACATTCTCCCGTGCAACTCGTCTGCTAGTCCTCCTTTCATGCAGAATCTTAAGGTCCTAGCTCATGTCCAAGGCACCAAAGCTAGGTAAATGTCAATAATCGATACCTAAAACTTGAATTGTACTACTTCTTACTGGCTATTACATCAACTTAGAAGCTTCATCTGTGTTCTACTATGGTGCTTTTAGTGTCTCCGCATACCGCAGCACGCGACATAGCTTTGCAGACCATAAGTACAAGCGTTTCAGAGAGAAGAGCGGCCGATGTGACGATCTGGCTTTAAGTCGATTCGATAACAAATGACGAAAACGGACGGATGTCTCAGGTTTTTACTACATATGAACACTTTTCACATTCTCCCATGCAACTCGGCGGCTAGTCCTCCTTTCATGCAGAATCTTAAAGTCCTAGCTCATGTCCAAGGCACCAAAGCCAGCTAAAAAGTCAATAATCAATACCTAAAACTTGAATTGTACTACTTCTTCCTCGCTATTACATCAACTTAGAAGCTTCATCTGTGTTCTACTACGGTGCTTTTAGTTTCTCCGCATACCGGTGCACGCGACATAGCTTTGCAGACGATAAGTACAACTTTTTCAGAGAGAAGGGCGGCCAATGTGACGATCTGGCTTTAAGTCGATTCGATAACAAATGACGAAAATGGACGGATATCTCAGGTTTTTACTACAAATGAACACTTTTCACATTCTCCCGTGCAACTCGGCTGCTAGCCCTCCTTTCATGCAGAATATTAAGGTCCTAGCTCATGCCGAACTCACCAAAGCCAGTTAAAAATTCAATATTCAATACCTAAAACTTGAATTGTACTACTCCTTACTGGCTATTACATCAACTTAGAAGCTTGATCTGTGTTCTACTATGGTGCTTTTAGTGTCTCAGCATACCGCAGCACGCGACATAGCTTTGCAGACGATAAGTACAACCGTTTCAGAGAGAAGAGCGGCCAATGTGACGATCTGGCTTTAAGTCGATTCGATAACAAATCACGAAAACGGACGGATTTCTCAGGTTTTTACTACATATGAACACTTTTCACATTCTCCCGTGCAACTCGGCTGCTAGTCCTCCTTTCATGCAGAATCATAAGGTCCTAGCTCATGTCCAAGGCACCAAAGCTAGCTAAAAAGTCAATAATCGATACCTAAAACTTGAATTGTACTACTTCTTACTGGCTATTACATCAACTTAGAAGCTTCATCTGTGTTCTACTATGGTGCTTTTAGTGTCTCCGCATACCGCAGCACGCGACATAGCTTTGCAATAGATAAGTACAACCGTTTCAGAGAGAAGAGCGGCTAATTTGACGATCTGGCTTTAAGTCGATTCGATAACAAATGATGAAAACGTACGTATTTCTCGGGTTTTTACTACATATGAACACTTTTCACATTCTCCCAAGCAAATCGGCTGCTAGTCCTCCTTTCATACAGAATGTTAAGGTCCTAGCTTTTGTCCAAGGCACCAAAGCCAGCTAAAAAATCAATAACCGACACCTAAATCTTGAATTGGACTACTTCTTACTGGCTATTACATCAACTTAGAAGTTTCATCTGTGTTCTACTATGGTGCTTTTCCTGTTTCCGCCTACGGCAACATGCGACATAGCTTTGCAGACGATAAGTACAACCGTTTCAGAGAGAAGAGCGGCCAATGTGACGATCTGGCTTTAAGTCGATTCGATAACAAATGACGAAAACGGACCGATTTCTCAGGTTTTTACTACATATGAACACTTTTCACATTCTCCCGTGCAACTCGGCTGCTAGTCCTCCTTTATTGCAGAATCTTAAGGTCCTAGCTCATGTCCAAGGCACCAAAGCCAGCTAAAAAGTCAACAACCGATACCTAAAACTTGAATTGTACTACTGCTTACTGGCTATTACATCATCTTAGATGCTTCATCTGTGTTCTACTATGGTGCTTTTAGCGTCTCCGAATACCGCAGTACGCGACATAGCTTTGCAGACGATAAGTACAACCGTTTCAGAGAGAAGAGCGGCCAATGTGACGATCTGGCTTTAAGTAGATTCGATAATAAATGACGAAAACGGACGGATTCCTCAGGTTTTTACTACATATGAACACTTTTCACATTCTCCCGTGCAACTCGGCTGCTAGTCCTCCTATCATATAGAATCTTAAGGTCCCAGCTCATGTCCAAGGCACAAAAGCCAGCTAAAAGGTCAATATTCAATACCTAATACTTGTATTGTACTACTTCTTACTGGCTATTACATCAACTTAGAAGCTTGATCTGTGTTCTACTATAGTGCTTTTAGTGTCTCAGCATACCGCAGCACGCGACATAGCTTTGCAGACGATAAGTACAACCGTTTCAGAGAGAAAAGCGGCCAATGTGTCGATCTGTCCTTAAGTCGATTCGATAACAAATGACGAAAACGGACGGAGTTCTCAGGTTTTTACTACATATAAACACTTTTCACATTCTCCCGTGCAACTCGGCTGCTAGTCCTCCTTCATGCAAAATCTTAAGTTCCTAGCTCGTGACCAAGGCACCAAAGAAGTGTAAAAAGTCAATAACCGATACCTTAAACTTGAATTTTACTTCTTCTTACTGGCTATTACATCAACTTAGAAGCTTCATCTGTGTTCTACTATGGTGCTTTTAGTGTGTCCGCATACCGCAGCACGCGACATAGCTTTGCAGACGATAAGTACAACCGTTTCAGAGAGAAGAGCGGCCAATGTGACGATCTGGCTTTAAGTCGATTCGAAAACAAATGACGAAAACGGACGGAGTTCTCAGGTTTTTACTACATATGAACACTTTTCACATTCTCCCGTGCAACTCGGCTGCTAGTCCTCCTTTAATGCAGAATCTTAAGGTCCTAGCTCATGTCCAAGGCACCAGAGCCAAATAAAAAGTCAATAATCGATACCTAAAACTTGAATTCTACTACTTCTTACTGGCTATTACATCAACTTAGAAGCTTCATCTGTGTTCCACTATGGTGCTTTTAGTGTCTCCACAACCCGCAGCACGCGACATGGCTTTGCAGACGATAAGTACAACCGTTTCAGAGAGAAGAGCGGCCAATATGACGATCTGGCTTTAAGTCCATTCGATAACAAATGACGAAAACGGACGGATTTCTAATGTTTTTACTACATATGAACACTTTTCACATTCTCCCGTGCAACTCGGCTGCTAGTCCTCCTTTCATGCAGAATCTTAAGGTCCTAGCTCATGTCCAAGGCACCAAAGCCAGCTAAAAAGTCAATAATCGATACCTAAAACTTGAATTGTACTACTTCTTACTGGCTATTACATCAATGTAGAAGCTTCATCTGTGTTCTACTATGGTGCTTTTAGTTTCTCCGCATACCGCAGCACGCGACATAGCTTTGCAGACCATAAGTACAAGCGTTTCAGAGAGAAGAGCGGCCAATGTGACGATCTGGCTTTAAGTCGATTCGATAACAAATGACGAAAACGGACGGATGTCTCAGGTTTTTACTACATATGAACACTTTTCACATTCTCCCATGCAACTCGGCTGCTAGTCCTCCTTTCATGCAGAATCTTAAAGTCCTAGCTCATGTCCAAGGCACCAAAGCCAGCTAAAAAGTCAATAATCAATACCTAAAACTTGAATTGTACTACTTCTTCCTGGCTATTACATCAACTTAGAAGCTTCATCTGTGTTCTACTACGGTGCTTTTAGTTTCTCCGCATACCGGTGCACGCGACATAGTTTTACAGACGATAAGTACAACCGTTTCAGAGAGAAGAGCGGAAAATCTGACGATCTGGCTTTAAGTCGATTCGATAACAAATGACGAAAACGGACGGATTTCTCAGGTTTTTACTATATATGAACACTTTTCACATTCTCCCGTGCAACTCGGCTGCTAGTCCTCCTTTATGCAAAATCTTAAGTTCCTAGATCGTGTCCAAGGCACCAAAGAAGGGTAAAAAGTCAATAACCGATACATAAAACTTTAATTGTACTACTTCTTCCTGGCTATTACATCAACTTAGAAGCTTCATCTGTGTTCTACTATGGTGCTTTTAGTGTCTCTGCATATCGCAGCACGCGACATAGCTTTGTAGACGATAAGTACAACCGTTTTAGAGAGACGAGCGGATAATGTGACGATCTTACTTTAAGTAGATTCGATAACAAATGACGAAAACGGACGGATTTCTCAGGTTTTAACTACATATGAACACTTTTCACATTCTCCCGTGCAACTCGGCTGATAGTCCTCCTTCATGCAAAATCTTAATTTCCTACCTCGTGTCCAAGGCACCAAAGAAGGGTAAATGTCATTAACCGATACCTAAAACTTTAATTGTACTACTTCTTACTGGCTATTACATCAACTTAGAAGCTTCATCTGTTTTCTACTATGGTGCTTTTAGTGTGTCCGCATACCGCAGCACGCGACATAGCTTTGCAGACGATAAGTACAACTTTTTCAGAGAGAAGTGCGGCCAATGTGACGATCTGGCTTTAAGTCGATTCGATAACAAATGACGAAAACTTACGGATTTCTCAGGTTTTTACTACATATGAACACGTTTCACATTCTCCCGTGCAACTCGGCTGCTAGTCCTCCTTTCATGCAGAATCTTAAGGTCCTAGCTCATGTCCAAGGCACCAAAGCCAGCTAAAAAGTCAATAATCGATACCTAAATCTTGAATTGTACTACTTCTTACTGGCTATTACATCAACTTAGAAGCTTCATCTGTGTTCTACTATGGTGCTTTTCCTGTTTCCGCCTACGGCAACATGCGACATACCTTTGAAGACGAAAAGTACAACCGTTTCAGAGAGAAGAGCGGCCAATGTGACGATCTGGCTTTAAGTCGATTCGATAACAAATGACGAAAACGGACGGATTTCTCAGGTTTTAACTACATATGAACACTTTTCACATTCTCCCGTGCAAGTCGGCTGCTAGTCCTCCTTTCATGCAGAATCTTAAGGTCCTAGCTCATGTCCAAGGCACCAAAGCCAGCTAAAAGTTCCATATTCAATACCTAAAACTTGAATTGTACTACTTCTTACTGGCTATTACATCAACTTAGAAGCTTCATCTGTGTTCTATTATGTTGCTTTTAGTGTCTCAGCATACCGCAGCACGCGACATAGCTTTGCAGACGATAAGTACAACCGTTTCAGAGAGAAGAGCGGCCAATGTGTCGATCTGGCTTTAAGTCGATTCGATAACAAATGACGAAAACGGACGGATGTCTCAGGTTTTTACTACATATGAACACGTTTCACATTCTCCCGCGCAACTCGGCTGCTAGTCCTCCTTTCATGCAGAATCTTAAGATCCTAGCTCATGTCCAAGGCACCAAAGCCAGCTAAAAAGTCAATAATCGATACCTAAAACTTGAATTGTACTACTTCTTACTGGCTATTACATCAACTTAGAAGCTTCATCTGTGTTCTACTATGGTGCTTTTAGTGTCTCCGCATACCGCAGCACGCGACATAGCTTTGCAGACGATAAGTACAACCGTTTCAGAGAGAAGAGCGGCCAATGTGACGATATGGCTTTAAGTCGATTCGATAACAAATGACGAAAACGGACGGATTTCTCAGGTCTTTACTACATATGAACACTTTTCACATTCTCCCGTGCAACTCGGCTGCTAGTCCTCCTTCATGCAAAATCTTAAGTTTCTAGCTCGTGTCCAAGGCACCAAAGAAGAATAAAAAGTCAATAACCGATACATAAAACTTGAATTTTATTTCTTCTTACTGGCTATTACATCAACTTAGAAGCTTCATCTGTGTTCTACTACGGTGCTTTTAGTTTCTCCGCATACCGCAGTACGCGACATAGCTTTGCAGACGATAAGTACAACCGTTTCTGAGAGCAGAGCGACCAATGTGACGATCTGGCTTTAAGTCGATTCGATAACAAGTGACGAAATCGGACGGATTACTCAGGTCTTTACTTCATATGAACACTTTTTACATTCTCCCCTGAAACTCGGCTGCTAGTCCTCCTTTCATGCAGAATCTTAAGGTCCTAGCTCATGTCCAAGGCACCAAAGCCAGCTAAAAAGTCAATAATCGATACCTAAAACTTGAATTGTACTACTTCTTACTGGCTATTACATCAACATAGAAGCTTCATCTGTGTTCTACTACGGTGCTTTTAGTGTCTCAGCATACCGCAGCATGCGACATAGCTTTGCAGACGATAAGTACAAGCGTTTCAGAGAGAAGAGCGGCCAATGTGACGATCTGGCTTTAAGTCGATTCCATAACAAATGACGAAAACCGACGAATTTCTCAGGTTTTTACTACATATGAACACTTTTCACATTCTCCCGTGCTACTCGGCTGCTAGTCCTCCTTTCATGCAGAATCTTAAGGTCCTAGCTCATGTCCAAGGCACCAAAGCTAGCTAAAAGGTCAATATTCAATACCTAAAACTTGAATTGGATTACTTCTTACTGGCTATTACATCAACTTAGATGCTTCATCTGTGTTCTACTATGGTGCTTTTAGTGTGTCCGCATACCGCAGCACGCGACATAGCTTTGCAGACGATAAGTACAACCGTTTCAGAGAGAAGAGCGGCCAATGTGACGATCTGGCTTTAAGTCGATTCGATAACAAATGACGAAAACGGACGGATTTCTCAGTTTTTTTTTTTTTTAGATATGAACACTTTTCACATTCTCCCGTGCAACTCGGCTGCTAGTCCTCCTTTCATGCAGAATCTTAAGGTCCTAGCTCATGTCCAAGTCACCAAAGCCAGCTAAAAAGTCAATAATCGATACCTAAAACTTGAATTGGACTACTTCTTACTGGCTATTACATCAACTTAGATGCTTCATCTGTGTTCTACTATGGTGATTTCAGTGTTTCCGCATACCGCAGCACGCGACATAGCTTTGCAGACGAGAAGTACAACCGTTTCAGAGAGAAGAGCGGCCAATGTGACGATCTGGCTTTAAGTCGATTCGATAACAAATGACGAAAACGGACGGATTTCTCAGGTTTTTACTACATATGAACACTTTTCACATTCTCCCGTGCAACTCGGCTGCTAGACCTCCTTCATGCAAAGTCTTAAGTTCCTACCTTGTGTCCAAGGCACCAAAGAAGGTTAAAAAGTCAATAACGCATACCTAAAACTTGAATTTTACTACTTCTTACTGGCTATTACATCAACTTAGAAGCTTCATCTGTGTTCTACTATTGTGCTTTTAGTGTATCCGCATACCGCAGCACGCGACATAGCTTTGCAGACGATAAGTACAACCGTTTCAGTGAGAAGAGCGGCCAATGTGACGATCTGGCTTTAAGTCGATTCGATAACAAATGAAGAAAACGGACGGATGTCTCAGGTTTTTACTGCATATGAACACTTTTCACATTCTCCCATGCAACTCGGCTGCTAGTCCTCCTTTCATGCAGAATCGTAAGGTACTAGCTCATGTCCAAGTCACCAAAGCCAGCTACAAAGTCAATAATCGATAGCTAAAACTTGAATTGGATTACTTCTTACTGGCTATTACATCAACGTAGATGCTTCATCTGTGTTCTACTATGGTGATTTTAGTGTCTCCGCATACCTCAGCACGCGACATAGCTTTGCAGACGATAAGTACAACCGTTCAGAGAGAAGAGCGGCCAATGTGACGATCTGGTTTTAAGTCGATTCGATAGCAAATGACGGAAACGGACGGATTTCTCAGGTTTTTACTACATATGAACACTTTTCACATTCTCCCGTCCAACTCGGCTGCTAGTCCTCCTTTCATGTAGAATCTTAAGGTCCTAGCTCATGTCCAAGGCACCAAAGCCAGCTAAAAAGTCAATAATCGATACCTAAAACTTGAATTCAACTACATCTTACTGGCTATTACATCAACTTACAAGCTTGATCTGTGTTCTACTATGGTGATTTTAGTGTCTCCGCATACCGCAGCACGCGACATAGCTTTGCAGACGATAAGTACAACCGTTTCAGAGAGAAGAGCGGCCAATGTGACGATCTGGCTTTAAGTCGATTCGATAACAAATGACGGAAACGGACGGATTTCTCAGGTTTTTACTACATATGAACACTTTTCACATTCTCCCGTGCAACTCGGCTGCTAGTCGTCCTTTAATGCAGAATGTTAACGTCCTAGCTCATGTCCAAGGCACCAAAGCCAGCTAAAAAGTCAATAATCGATACCTAAAACTTGAATTGGATTACTTCTTACTGGCTATTACATCAACTTAGATGCTTCATCTGTCTTCTTCTATGGTGATTTTAGTGTCTCCGCATACCGCAGCACGCGACATAGCTTTGCAGACGATAAGTACAAGCGTATCAGTGAGAAGAGCGGCCAATGTGACGATCTAACTTTAAGTCGATTCGATAACAAATGACGAATACGGACGGATTTCTAAGGTTTTTACTAGATATGAACACTTTTCACATTCTCCCGTGCAACTCGGCTGCTAGTCCTCCTTTCGTGCAGAATGTTAAAGTCCTAGCTCATGTCCAAGTCACCAAAGCCAGCTAAAAAGTCAATAATCGATACCTAAAACTTGAATTGGACTACTTCTTACTGGCTATTACATCAACTTAGATGCTTCATCTGTGTTCTACTATGATGAATTTAGTGTCTCCGCATACCGCAGCACGCGACATAGCTTTGCAGACGAGAAGTACAACCGTTTCAGAGAGAAGAGCGGCCAATGTGACGATCTGGCTTTAGTCGATTCGATAACAAATGACGAAAACGGACGAATTTCTTAGGTTTTTACTACATATGAACACTTTTCACATTCTCCCGTGCAACTCGGCTGCTAGTCCTCCTTTCATGCAGAGTCTTAAGGTCCTAGCTCATGTCCAAGGCACCAAAGCCAGCTAAAAGGTCCATATTCAATACTTAAAACTTGAATTGTACTACTTCTTACTGGCTATTACATCAACTTAGAAGCTTCATCTGTGTTCTACTATGGTGCTTTTAGTGTCTCAGCATACCGCAGCACGCGACATAGCTTTGCAGACGATAAGTACAACCGTTTCAGAGGGAAGAGCGGCAAATGTGTCGATCTGGCTTTAAGTCGATTCGATAACAAATGACGAAAACGGACGGATGTCTCAGGTTTTTACTACATATGAACACTTTTCACATTCTCCCGTGCAACTCGGCTGCTAGTCCTCCTCTCATGCAGAATCTTAAGGTCCTAGCTCATGTCCAAGGCACCAAAGCCAGCTAAAAAGTCAATAATCGATACCTAAAACTTGAATTGTAATACTTCTTACTGGCTACTACATCAACTTAGATGCTTCATCTATGTTCTACTATGGTGATTTTAGTGTCTCCGCATACCGCAGCACGCGACATAGCTTTGCAGATGATAAGTACAAGCGTTTCAGAGAGAAGAGCGGCCAATGTGACGATCTGGCTTTAAGTCGATTCGATAACAAATGACGAAAACGAACGTATTTCTCGGGTTTTTACTACATATGAACACATTTCACATTCTCCCGTGCAACTCGGCTGCTAGTCCTCCTTTCATGCAGAATCTTAAGGTCCTAGCTCATGTCCAAGGCACCAAAGCCTGCTAAAAAGTCAATAATCGATACCTAAAACTTGAATTGTACTACTACTTACTGGCTATTACATCAACTTAGAAGCTTCATCTGTGTTCTACTATGGTGCTTTTAGTGTCTCCACATACCGCAGCACGCGACATAGCTTTGCAGACTATAAGTACAACCGTTTCAGAGAGAAGAGCGGCCAATGTGACGATCTGGCTTTAAGTCGATTCGATAACAAATGACGAAAACGGACGGATTTTTAAGGTTTTTATTACATATGAACACTTTTCACATTCTCCCGTGCAACTCGGCTGCTAGTCCTCCTTTCATGCAGAATCTTAAGGTCCTAGCGTATGTCCAAGGCAACAAAGCCAGCTAAAAAGTCAATAATCGATACCTAAAACTTGAATTGTACTACTTCTTACTGGCTATTACATCAACTTAGATGCTTCATTTGTGTTCTACTATGGCGATTTTAGTGTCTCCGCATACAGCAGCACGCGACATAGCTTTGCAGACGATAAGTACAAGCGTTTCAGAGAGAAGAGCGGCCAATGTGACGATCTGGCTTTAAGTCGATTCGATAACAAATGACGAAAACGGACCTATTTCTCAGGTTTTTACTACATATGAACACATTTCACATTCTCCCGTGCAACTCGGCTGCTAGTCCTCCTTTCATGCAGAATCTTAAGGTCCTAGCTCATGTCCAAGGCACCAAAGCCAGCTAAAAAGTCAATAATCGATACCTAAAACTTGAATTCTACTACTTCTTACTGGCTATTACATCAACTTAGAAGCTTCATCTGTGTTCTACTATGGTGCTTTTACTCTCTCCATATACCGCAGCACGCGACATAGCTTTGCAGACGATAAGTACAAGCGTTTCAGTGAGAAGAGCGGCCAATGTGACGATCTGGCTTTAAGTCGATTCGATAACATATGACGAAAACGGACGGATTTCTAAGGTTTTTATTACATATGAACACTTTTCACATTCTCCCGTGTAACTCGGCTGCTAGTCCTCCTTTCATGCAGAATGTTAAGGTCCTAGCTCATGTTCAAGGCACCAAAGCCAGCTAAAAAGTCAATAATCGATACCTAAAACTTGAATTGTACTACTTCTTACTGGCTATTACATCAACTTAGGAGCTTCATCTGTGTTCTACTATGGTGATTTTAGGGTCTCCGCATACCGCAGCACGCGACATAGTGTTGCAGACGATAAGTACAACCGTTTCAGAGAGAAGAGCGGCCAATGTGACGATCTGGCTTTAAGTCGATTCGATAACAAATGACGAAAACGGACGGATGTCTCACGTTTTTACTGCATATGAACACTTTTCACATTCTCCCTTGCAACTCGGCTGCTAGTCCTCCTTTCATGCAAAATCTTATGGTCCTAGCTCATGTCCAAGGCCCAAAGCCAGCTAAAAAGTCAATAATCGATACCTAAAACTTGAATTGGGTTACTTCTTACTGGCTATTACATCAACTTAGATGCTTCATCTGTGTTCTACTATGGTAATTTTAGTGTCTCAGCATACCGCAGCACGCGACATAGCTTTGCAGACGATAAGTGCAACCGTTTTAGAGAGAAGAGCAGCCAATGTGACGATCTGGCTTTAAGTCGATTCGATAACAAATGACGAAAACGGACGAATTTCTTAGGTTTTTACTACATATGAACACTTTTCACATTCTCCCGTGCAACTCGGCTGCTAGTCCTCCTTTCATGCAGAGTCTTAAGGTCCTAGGTCATGTCCAAGGCACCAAAGCCAGCTAAAAGGTCCATATTCAATACTTAAAACTTGAATTGTACTACTTCTTACTGGCTATTACATCAACTTAGAAGCTTCATCTGTGTTCTACTATGGTGCTTTTAGTGTCTCAGCATACCGCAGCACGCGACATAGCTTCGCAGACGATAAGTACAACCGTTTCAGAGGGAAGAGCGGCAAATGTGTCGATCTGGCTTTAAGTCGATTCGATAACAAATGACGAAAACGGACGGATGTCTCAGGTTTTTACTACATATGAACACTTTTCACATTCTCCCGTGCAACTCGGCTGCTAGTCCTCCTCTCATGCAGAATCTTAAGGTCCTAGCTCGTGTCCAAGGCACCAAAGCCAGCTAAAAAGTCAATAATCGATACCTAAAACTCGAATTGTACTACTTCTTACTGGCTACTACATCAACTTAGATGCTTCATCTGTGTTCTACTATGGTGATTTTAGTGTCTCCGCATACCGCAGCACGCGACATAGCTTTGCAGGTGATAAGTACAAGCGTTTCAGAGAGAAGAGCGGTCAATGTGACGATCTGGCTTTAAGTCGATTCGATAACAAATGACGAAAACGAACGTATTTCTCGGGTTTTTACTACATATGAACACATTTCACATTCTCCCGTGCAACTCGGCTGCTAGTCCTCCTTTCATGCAGAATCTTAAGGTCCTAGCTCATGTCCAAGGCACCAAAGCCTGCTAAAAAGTCAATAATCGATACCTAAAACTTGAATTGTACTACTACTTACTGGCTATTACATCAACTTAGAAGCTTCATCTGTGTTCTACTATGGTGCTTTTAGTGTCTCCACATACCGCAGCACGCGACATAGCTTTGCAGACTATAAGTACAACCGTTTCAGAGAGAAGAGCGGCCAATGTGACGATCTGGCTTTAAGTCGATTCGATAACAAATGACGAAAACGGACGGATTTTTAAGGTTTTTATTACATATGAACACTTTTCACATTCTCCCGTGCAACTCGGCTGCTAGTCCTCCTTTCAGGCAGAATCGTAAGGTCCTAGCTCATGTCCAAGGCAACAAACCCAGCTAAAAAGTCAATAATCGATACCTAAAACTTGAATTGTACTACTTCTTACTGGCTATTACATCAACTTAGAAGCTTCATCTGTGTTCTGCTATGGTGCTTTTAGTGTGTCCACATACCGCAGCACGCGACATAGCTTTGCAGACGATAAGTACAACCGTTTCAGAGAGAAGAGCGGCCAATGTGTCGATCTGGCTTTAAGTCGATTCGATAACAAATGACGAAAACGGACTGATGTCTCAGGTTTTTACTACATATGAACACTTTTCACATTCTCCCGTGCAACTCGGCTGCTAGTCCTCCTTTCATGCAGAATCTTAAGGTCCTAGCGTATGTCCAAGGCAACAAAGCCAGCTAAAAAGTCAATAATCGATACCTAAAACTTGAATTGTACTACTTCTTACTGGCTATTACATCAACTTAGATGCTTCATCTGTGTTCTACTATGGCGATTTTAGTGTCTCCACATACCGCAGCACGCGACATAGCTTTGCAGACTATAAGTACAACCGTTTCAGAGAGAAGAGCGGCCAATGTGACGATCTGGCTTTAAGTCGATTCGATAACAAATGACGAAAACGGACCTATTTCTCAGGTTTTTACTACATATGAACACATTTCACATTCTCCCGTGCAACTCGGCTGCTAGTCCTCCTTTCATGCAGAATCTTAAGGTCCTAGCTCATGTCCAAGGCACCAAAGCCAGCTAAAAAGTCAATAATCGATACCTAAAACTTGAATTCTACTACTTCTTACTGGCTATTACATCAACTTAGAAGCTTCATCTGTGTTCCACTATGGTGCTTTTACTCTCTCCATATACCGCAGCACGCGACATAGCTTTGCAGACGATAAGTACAAGCGTTTCAGTGAGAAGAGCGGCCAATGTGACGATCTGGCTTTAAGTCGATTCGATAACATATGACGAAAACGGACGGATTTCTAAGGTTTTTATTACATATGAACACTTTTCACATTCTCCCGTGTAACTCGGCTGCTAGTCCTCCTTTCATGCAGAATGTTAAGGTCCTAGCTCATGTTCAAGGCACCAAAGCCAGCTAAAAAGTCAATAATCGATACCTAAAACTTGAATTGTACTACTTCTTACTGGCTATTACATCAACTTAGGAGCTTCATCTGTGTTCTAGTATGGTGATTTTAGGGTCTCCGCATACCGCATCACGCGACATAGATTTGCAGACGATAAGTACAACCGTTTCAGAGAGAAGAGCGGCCAATGTGACGATCTGGCTTTAAGTCGATTCGATAACAAATGACGAAAACGGACGGATGTCTCACGTTTTTACTGCATATGAACACTTTTCACATTCTCCCTTGCAACTCGGCTGCTAGTCCTCCTTTCATGCAGAATCTTATGGTCCTAGCTCATGTCCAAGGCACCAAAGCCAGCTAAAAAGTCAATAATCGATACCTAAAACTTGAATTAGATTACTTCTTAATGGCTATTACATCAACTTAGATGCTTCATCTGTGTTCTACTATGGTAATTTTAGTGTCTCAGCATACCGCAGCACGCGACATAGCTTTGCAGACGATAAGTGCAACCGTTTTAGAGAGAAGAGCAGCCAATGTGACGATCTGGCTTTAAGTCGATTCGATAACAAATGACGAAAACGGACGGATTTCTCAGGTTTTTACTACATATGAACACTTTTCACATTCTCCCATGCAACTCGGCTGCTAGTCCTCCTTTCATGTAGAATCTTAAGGTCCTAGCTCATGTCCAAGGCACCAAAGCCAGCTAAAAAGTCAATAATCGATACCTAAAACTTGAATTGTATTACTTCTTACTGGCAATTACATGAACTTAGAAGCTTCATCTGTGTTCTACTATGGTGCTTTTAGTGTCTCCACATACCGCAGCACGCGACATAGCTTTGCAGACGATAAGTACAAGCGTTTCAGTGAGAAGAGCGGCCAATGTGACGATCTAACTTTAAGTCGATTCGATAACAAATGACGAATACGGACGGATTTCTAAGGTTTTTACTACATATGAACACTTTTCACATTCTCCCGTGCAACTCGGCTGCTAGTCCTCCTTTCATGCAGAATGTTAAAGTCCTAGCTCATGTCCAAGTCACCAAAGCCAGCTAAAAAGTCAATAATCGATACCTAAAACTTGAATTGGACTACTTCTTACTGGCTATTACATCAACTTAGATGCTTCATCTGTGTTCTACTATGATGATTTTAGTGTCTCCGCATACCGCAGCACGCGACATAGCTTTGCAGACGAGAAGTACAACCGTTTCAGAGAGAAGAGCGGCCAATGTGACGATCTGGCTTTAGTCGATTCGATAACAAATGACGAAAACGGACGAATTTCTTAGGTTTTTACTACATATGAACACTTTTCACATTCTCCCGTGCAACTCGGCTGCTAGTCCTCCTTTCATGCAGAGTCTTAAGGTCCTAGCTCATGTCCAAGGCACCAAAGCCAGCTAAAAGGTCCATATTCAATACTTAAAACTTGAATTGTACTACTTCTTACTGGCTATTACATCAACTTAGAAGCTTCATCTGTGTTCTACTATGGTGCTTTTAGTGTCTCAGCATACCGCAGCACGCGACATAGCTTTGCAGACGATAAGTACAACCGTTTCAGAGGGAAGAGCGGCAAATGTGTCGATCTGGCTTTAAGTCGATTCGATAACAAATGACGAAAACGGACGGATGTCTCAGGTTTTTACTACATATGAACACTTTTCACATTCTCCCGTGCAACTCGGCTGCTAGTCCTCCTCTCATGCAGAATCTTAAGGTCCTAGCTCATGTCCAAGGCACCAAAGCCAGCTAAAAAGTCAATAATCGATACCTAAAACTTGAATTGTACTACTTCTTACTGGCTACTACATCAACTTAGATGCTTCATCTGTGTTCTACTATGGTGATTTTAGTGTCTCCGCATACCGCAGCACGCGACATAGCTTTGCAGGTGATAAGTACAAGCGTTTCAGAGAGAAGAGCGGCCAATGTGACGATCTGGCTTTAAGTCGATTCGATAACAAATGACGAAAACGAACGTATTTCTCGGGTTTTTACTACATATGAACACATTTCACATTCTCCCGTGCAACTCGGCTGCTAGTCCTCCTTTCATGCAGAATCTTAAGGTCCTAGCTCATGTCCAAGGCACCAAAGCCTGCTAAAAAGTCAATAATCGATACCTAAAACTTGAATTGTACTACTACTTACTGGCTATTACATCAACTTAGAAGCTTCATCTGTGTTCTACTATGGTGCTTTTAGTGTCTCCACATACCGCAGCACGCGACATAGCTTTGCAGACTATAAGTACAACCGTTTCAGAGAGAAGAGCGGCCAATGTGACGATCTGGCTTTAAGTCGATTCGATAACAAATGACGAAAACGGACGGATTTTTAAGGTTTTTATTACATATGAACACTTTTCACATTCTCCCGTGCAACTCGGCTGCTAGTCCTCCTTTCAGGCAGAATCGTAAGGTCCTAGCTCATGTCCAAGGCAACAAACCCAGCTAAAAAGTCAATAATCGATACCTAAAACTTGAATTGTACTACTTCATACTGGCTATTACATCAACTTAGAAGCTTCATCTGTGTTCTGCTATGGTGCTTTTAGTGTGTCCACATACCGCAGCACGCGACATAGCTTTGCAGACGATAAGTACAACCGTTTCAGAGAGAAGAGCGGCCAATGTGTCGATCTGGCTTTAAGTCGATTCGATAACAAATGACGAAAACGGACTGATGTCTCAGGTTTTTACTACATATGAACACTTTTCACATTCTCCCGTGCAACTCGGCTGCTAGTCCTCCTTTCATGCAGAATTTTAAGGTCCTAGCGTATGTCCAAGGCAACAAAGCCAGCTAAAAAGTCAATAATCGATACCTAAAACTTGAATTGTACTACTTCTTACTGGCTATTACATCAACTTAGATGCTTCATCTGTGTTCTACTATGGCGATTTTAGTGTCTCCGCATACAGCAGCACGCGACATAGCTTTGCAGACGATAAGTACAAGCGTTTCAGAGAGAAGAGCTGCCAATGTGACGATCTGGCTTTAAGTCGATTCGATAACAAATGACGAAAACGGACCTATTTCTCAGGTTTTTACTACATATGAACACATTTCACATTCTCCCGTGCAACTCGGCTGCTAGTCCTCCTTTCATGCAGAATCTTAAGGTCCTAGCTCATGTCCAGGGCACCAAAGCCAGCTAAAAAGTCAATAATCGATACCTAAAACTTGAATTCTACTACTTCTTACTGGCTATTACATCAACTTAGAAGCTTCATCTGTGTTCTACTATGGTGCTTTTACTCTCTCCATATACCGCAGCACGCGACATAGCTTTGCAGACGATAAGTACAAGCGTTTCAGTGAGAAGAGCGGCCAATGTGACGATCTGGCTTTAAGTCGATTCGATAACATATGACGAAAACGGACGGATTTCTAAGGTTTTTATTACATATGAACACTTTTCACATTCTTCCGTGTAACTCGGCTGCTAGTCCTCCTCTCATGCAGAATGTTAAGGTCCTAGCTCATGTTCAAGGCACCAAAGCCAGCTAAAAAGTCAATAATCGATACCTAAAACTTGAATTGTACTACTTCTTACTGGCTATTACATCAACTTAGAAGCTTCATCTGTGTTCTACTATGGTGATTTTAGGGTCTCCGCATACCGCAGCACGCGACATAGCTTTGCAGACGATAAGTACAACCGTTTCAGAGAGAAGAGCGGCCAATGTGACGATCTGGCTTTAAGTCGATTCGATAACAAATGACGAAAACGGACGGATGTCTCACGTTTTTACTGCATATGAACACTTTTCACATTCTCCCGTGCAACTCGGCTGCTAGTCCTCCTTTCATGCAGAATCTTATGGTCCTAGCTCATGTCCAAGGCACCAAAGCCAGCTAAAAAGTCAATAATCGATACCTAAAACTTGAATTGGATTACTTCTTACTGGCTATTACATCAACTTAGATGCTTCATCTGTGTTCCACTATGGTGATTTTAGTGTCTCAGCATACCGCAGCACGCGACATAGCTTTGCAGACGATAAGTGCAACCGTTTTAGAGAGAAGAGCAGCCAATGTGACGATCTGGCTTTAAGTCGATTCGATAACAAATGACGAAAACGGACGGATTTCTCAGGTTTTTACTACATATGAACACTTTTCACATTCTCCCATGCAACTCGGCTGCTAGTCCTCCTTTCATGTAGAATCTTAAGGTCCTAGCTCATGTCCAAGGCACCAAAGCCAGCTAAAAAGTCAATAATCGATACCTAAAACTTGAATTGTATTACTTCTTACTGGCAATTACATGAACTTAGAAGCTTCATCTGTGTTCTACTATGGTGCTTTTAGTGTCTCCACATACCGCAGCACGCGACATAGCTTTGCAGACTATAAGTACAACCGTTTCAGAGAGAAGAGCGGCCAATGTGAAGATCTGGCTTTAAGTCGATTCGATAACAAATGACGAAAACGGACGGATTTTTAAGGTTTTAATTACATATGAACACTTTTCACATTCTCCCGTTCAACTCGGCTGCTAGTCCTCCTCATGTCCAAGGCACCAAACCCAGCTAAAAAGTCAATAATCGATACCTAAATCTTGAATTGGACTACTTCTTACTGGCTATTACATCAACTTAGATGCTTCATCTGTGTTCTACTATGGTGATTTTAGTGTCTCCGCATACCGCAGCACGCGACATAGCTTTGCAGACGATAGGTACAAGCGTTTCAGAGAGAAGAGCGGCCAATGTGACAATCTGGCTTTAAGTCGATTCGATAACAAATGACGAAAACGGACGGATTTCTCAGGTTTTAACTACATATGAACACTTTTCACATTCTCCCGTGCAACTCGGCTGCTAGTCCTCCTTTCATGCAGAATCTTAAGGTCCTAGCTCATGTCCAAGGCACCAAAGCCAGCTAAAAGTTCCATATTCAATACCTAAAACTTGAATTGCACTACTTCTTACTGGCTATTACATCAACTTGGAAGCTTCATCTATGTTCTGTTATGGTGCTTTTAGTGTCTCAGCATACCGCAGCACGCGACATAGTTTTGCAGACGATAAGTACAACCGTTTGAGAGAGAAGAGCGGCCAATGTGTCGATCTGGCTTTAAGTCGATTCGATAACAAATGACGAAAACGGACGGATTTCTCGGGTTTTTACTACATATGAACACTTTTCACATTCTCCCGTGGAACTCGGCTGCTAGTCCTCCTTTCATGCAGAATCTTAAGGTCCTAGCTCATATCCAAGGCACCAAAGCCAGCTAAAAAGTCAATAATCGATACCTAAAACTCGAATTGTACTACTTCTTACTGGATATTACATCAACTTAGAAGCTTCATCTGTGTTCTACTGTGGTGATTTTAGGGTCTCCGCATACCGCAGTACGCGACATAGTTTTCCAGACGATAAGTACAACCGTTTCAGAGAGAAGAGCGGCCAATGTGACGATCTGGCTTTAAGTCGATTCGATAACAAATGACGAAAACGGACGGATTTCTTAGGTTTTTACTACATATGAACACTTTTCACATTCTCCCATGCAACTCGGCTGCTAGTCCTCCTTTCATGCAGAATCTTAAGGTCCTAGCTCATGTCCAAGGCACCAAAGCCAGCTAAAAAGTCAATAATCGATACCTAAAACTTGAATTGTATTACTTCTTACTGGCAATTACATGAACTTAGAAGCTTCATCTGTGTTCTACTATGGTGCTTTTAGTGTCTCAACATACCGCAGCACGCGACATAGCTTTGCAGACTATAAGTACAACCGTTTCAGAGAGAAGAGCGGCCAATGTGACGATCTGGCTTTAAGTCGAATCGATAACAAATGACGAAAACGGACGGATTTTTAAGGTTTTAATTACATATGAACACTTTTCACATTCTCCCGTGCAACTCGGCTGCTAGTCCTCCTCAAGTCCAATTAACCAAACCCAGCTAAAGCGTCAATAATCGATACCTAAATCTTGAATTGGACTACTTCTTACTGGCTATTACATCAACTTAGAAGCTTCATCTGTGTTCTACTATGGTGCTTTTAGTGTCTCCGCATACCGCAACACGCGACATAGCTTTGCAGACGATAAGTACAACCGTTTCAGAGAGAAGAGCGGCCAATGTGACGATCTGGCTTTAAGTCGATTCGATAACAAATGACGAAAACGGACGGATGTCTCACGTTTTTACTGCATATGAACACTTTTCACATTCTCCCTTGCAACTCGGCTGCTAGTCCTCCTTTCATGCAGAATCTTATGGTCCTAGCTCATGTCCAAGGCACCAAAGCCAGCTAAAAAGTCAATAATCGATACCTAAAACTTGAATTGTATTACTTCTTACTGCCTATTACATCAACTTAGATGCTTCATCTGTGTTCTACTATGGTGATTTTAGTGTCTCAGCATACCGCAGCACGCGACATAGCTTTGCAGACGATAAGTGCAACCGTTTTAGAGAGAAGAGCAGCCAATGTGACGATCTGGCTTTAAGTCGATTCGATAACAAATGACGAAAACGGACGGATTTCTCAGGTTTTTACTACATATGAACACTTTTCACATTCTCCCGTGCAACTCGGCTGCTAGTCCTCCTTTCATGCAGAATCTTAAGGTCCTAGCTCATGTCCAAGGCACCAAAGCCAGCTAAAAGTTCCATATTCAATACTTAAAACTTGAATTGTACTACTTCTTACTGGCTATTACATCAACTTGGAAGCTTCATCTGTGTTCTGTTATGGTGCTTTTAGTGTCTCAGCATACCGCAGCACGCGACATAGTTTTGCAGACGATAAGTACAACCGTTTGAGAGAGAAGAGCGGCCAATGTGTCGATCTGGCTTTAAGTCGATTCGATAACAAATGACGAAAACGGACGGATTTCTCAGGTTTTTACTACATATGAACACTTTTCACTTTCTCCCTCGCAACTCGGCTGCTAGTCCTCCTTTCATGCAGAATCTTAAGGTCCTAGCTCATGTCCAAGGCACCAAAGCCAGCTAAAAAGTCAATAATCGATACCTAAAACTCGAATTGTACTACTTGTTACTGGATATTACATCAACTTAGAAGCTTCACCTGTGTTCTACTGTGGTGATTTTAGTGTCTCCGCATACCGCAGCACGTGACATAGCTTTGCAGACGTTAAGTACAACCGTTTCAGTGAGAAGAGCGGCCAATGTGACGATCTGGCTTTAATTCAATTCGATAACAAATGACGAAAACGGCCGGATGTCTCAGGTTTTTACTGCATATGAACACTTTTCACATTCTCCCATGCAACTCGGCTGCTAGTCCTCCTTTCATGCAGAATCTTAAGGTCCTAGCTCATGTCCAAGTCACCAAAGCCAGCTAAAAAGTCAATAATCGATACCTAAAACTTGAATTGTACTACTTCTTACTGGCTATTACATCAACTTAGATGCTTCATCTGTGATCTACTATGGTGATTTCAATGTCTCCGCATACCGTAGCACGCGACATGGCTTTGCAGACGAGAAGTACTACCGTTTCAGAGAGAAGAGCGGCCAATGTGACGATCTGGCTTTAAGTCGATTCGATAACAAATGACGAAAACGGACGGATTTCTCAGGTTTTTACTATATATGAACACTTTTCACATTCTCCCGTGCAACTCGGCTGCTAGTCCTCCTTCATGCAAAGTCTTAACTTCCTAGCTCGTGTCCAAGGCACCAAAGAAGGTTAAAAAGTCAATAACCGATACCTAAAACTTGAATTTTACTACTTCTTACTGGCTATTACATCAACTTAGAAGCTTCATCTGTGTTCTACTACTGTGCTTTTCCTGTTTCCGCCTACGGCAACACGCGACATAGTATTGCAGACGATAAGTACAACCGTTTCAGAAAGAAGAGCGGCCAATGTGACGATCTGGCTTTAAGTCGATTCGATAACAAATGACGAAAACGGACGGATGTCTCACGTTTTTACTGCATATGAACACTTTTCACATTCTCCCGTGCAACTGGGCTGCTAGTCCTCCTTTCATGCAGAATCTTAAGGTCCTAGCTCATGTCCAAGGCACCAAAGCCAGCTAAAAAGTCAATAATCGATACCTAAAACTTGAACTGGATTACTTTTTACTGGCTATTACATCAACTTAGATGCTTCATCTGTGTTCTACTATGGTGATTTTAGTGTCTCAGCATACCGCAGCACGCGACATAGCTTTGCAGACGATAAGTGCAACCGTTTCAGAGAGAAGAGCAGCCAATGTGACGATCTGGCTTTAAGTCGATTCGATAACAAATGACGAAAACGGACGGATTTCTCAGGTTTTTACTACATATGAACACTTTTCACATTCTCCCATGCAACTCGGCTGCTAGTCCTTCTTTCATGCAGAATCTTAAGGTCCTAGCTCATGTCCAAGGCACCAAAGCCAGCTAAAAAGTCAATAATCGATAGCTAAAACTTGAATTGGATTACTTCTTACTGGCTATTACATCAACTTAGAAGCTTCATGTGAGTTCTACTGTGGTGCTTTTCCTGTTTCCGCCTATGGCAACACGCGACTTAGCTTTGCAGACGATAAGTACAACCGTTTCCGAGAGCAGAGCGGCCAATGTGACGATCTGGCTTTAAGTCGATTCGATAACAAATGACGAAAACAGACGGATTTCTCAGATTTTTACTACATATGAACACTTTTCACATTCTCCCCTGCAACTCGGCTGCTAGTCCTCCTTTCATGCAGAATCTTAAGGTCCTAGCTCATGTCCAAGGCACCAAAGACAGCTAAAAAGTCAATAATCGATACCTAAAACTTGAGTTGTACTACTTCTTACTGGCTATTACATCAACTTAGAAGCTTCATCTGTGTTCTACTATGGTGATTGTAGTGTCTCCGCATACCGCAGCACGCGACATAGCTCTGCAGACGATACGTACAACCGTTTCAGAGAGTAGAGCGGCCAATGTGACGATCTGGCTTTAGGTCGATTCGATAACAAATGACGAAAACGGATCGATATCTCAGGTTTTTACTACATATGAACACTTTTCACATTCTCCCTTGCAACTCGGCTGCTAGTCCTCCTTTCATGCAGAATCTTAAGGTCCTAGCCCATGTCCAAGGCACCAAAGCCAGATAAAAAGTCAATAATCGATACCTAAAACTTGAATTGTACTACATCTTACTGGCTACTCCATCAACTTAGAAGCTTCATCTGTGTTCTACTATGGTGCTTTTAGTGTCTCCGCAAATCGCAGCACGCGACATAGCTTTGCAGACGATAAGTACAACCGTTTCAGAGAGAAGAGCGGCCAATGTGACGATCTGGCTTTAAGTAGATTCGATAACAAATGACGAAAGCGGACGGATTTGTCAGGTTTTTACTACATATGAACACTTTTCTCATTCTCCCGTGCAACTCGGCTGCTAATCCTCCTTTCATGCAGAATCATAAGGTCCTAGCTCATGTCCAATGCACCAAAGCCAGGTAAAATTCAATAATCGATACCTAAAACTTGAACTGTACTACTTCTTACTGGCTATTACATCAACTTAGAAGCTTCATCTGTGTTCTACTATGGTGCTTTTAGTGTCTCCTGATCCCGCAGCACGCGAAATAGTTTTGCAGACGATAAGTACAACCGTTTCAGAGAGAAGAGCGGCCAATGTGACGATCTGGCTTTAAGTCGATTCGATAACAAATGACGAAAACGGATCGATATCTCAGGTTTTTACTACATATGAACACTTTTCACATTCTCCCTTGCAACTCGGCTGCTAGTCCTCCTTTCATGCAGAATCTTAAGGTCCTAGCCCATGTCCAAGGCACCAAAGCCAGCTAAAAAGTCAATAATCAATACCTAAAACTTGAATTGTACTACTTCTTACTGGCTATTACATCAACTTAGAAGCTTCATCTGTGTTCTACTACGGTGCTTTTAGTTCCTCCGCATACCGCAGCACGCGACATAGTTTTGCAGACGATTAGTACAACCGTTTCAGAGAGAAGAGCGGGGAATGTGACGATCTGGCTTTAAGTCGATTCGATAACAAATGACGAAAACGGACGGATTTCTCAGGTCTTTACTACATATGAACAGTTTACACATTCTCCCGTGCAACTCGGCTGCTAGTCCTCCTTTCATGCTGAATCTTAAGGTCCTAGCTCATGTCCAAGGCACCAAAGCCTGCTAAAGATCAATATTCAATACCTAAAACTTGAATTGTACTACTTCTTACTGGATATTACATCAACTTAGAAGCTTCATCTTTGTTCTACTGTGGTGATTTTAGTGTCTCCGCATACCGCAGCACGTGACATAGCTTTGCAGGCGATAAGTTTAACCAATTCAGAGAGAATAGCGGCCAATGTGACGATCTGGCTTTAAGTCGATTCGATAACAAATGACGAAAACGGACGGATATCTCAGGTTTTTACTACATATGAACACTTTACACATTCTCCCGTGCAACTCGGCTGCTAGTCCCCCTATCATGCAGAATGTTAAGGTCCTAGCTCATGTCCAAGGCACCAAAGCCAGCTAAAAAGTCAATAATCGATACCTAAAACTTGAATTGTACTACGTCTTACTGGGTATTACATCAACTTAGAAGCTTCATCTGTGTTCTACTACGGTGCTTTTAGTGTCTCCGCATACCGCAGCACGCGACATAGCTTTGCAGACGAAAAGTACAAGCGTTTCAGAGAGAAGATCGGAAAATGTGACGATCTGGCTTTAAGTCGATTCGATAACAAATGACGAAAACGGACGTATTTCTCAGGTTTTTACTACATTTGAACACTTTTCACATTCTCCCGTGCAACTCGGCTGCTAGTCCTCCTTTCATGCAGAATCTTAAGGTCCTAGCTCATGTCCAAGGCACCAAAGCCAGCTAAAAAGTCAATAATCGATACCTAAAACTTCAATTGTACTACTTCTTACTGGCTATTACATCAACTTAGAAGCTTCATCTGTGTACTACTATGGTGCTTTTAGTCTCTCCGCATATCGCAGCACGCGACATAGCTTTGTAGACGATAAGTACAACCGTTTCAGAGAGAAGAGCGGCCAATGTGACGATCTTGCTTTAAGTAGATTAGATAACAAATGACGAAAGTGGACGGATTTCTCAGGTTTTTACTACATATGAACACTTTTCTCATTCTCCCGTGCAACTCGGCTGCTAGTCCTCCTTTCATGCAGAATCTTAAGGTCCTAGCTCATGTCCAAGGCACCAAAGCCAGCTAAAAAGTCAATAATCGATACTTAAAACTTGAATTGGATTACTTCTTACTGGCTATTACATCAACTTAGAAGCTTCATCTGTGTTCTACTATGGTGCTTTTAGTGTCTCCGCATATCGCAGCACGCGAGATAGCTTTGTAGACGATAAGTACAACCGTTTCAGAGAGAAGAGCGGCCAATGTGACGATCTGGCTTTAAGTAGATTCGATAACAAATGACGAAAGCGGACGGATTTCTCTGGTTTTTACTACATATGAACACTTTTCTCATTCTCCCCTGCATCTCGGCTGCTAGTCCTCCTTTCATGCAGAATCATAAGGTCCTAGCTCATGTCCAAGGCACCAAAGCCAGCTAAAACTTCAATAATCGATACCTAAAACTTGAATTGTACTACTTCTTACTGGCTATAACATCAACTTAGAAGCTTCATCTGTGTTCTACTATGGTGCATTTAGTGTCTCCGCATACCACAGTACGCGAAATAGCTTTGCAATCGATAAGTACAACCGTTTCAGAGAGAAGAGCGGCCAATGTGGCGATCTGGCTTTAAGGCGATTCGATAACAAATGACGAAAAGGGACCTATTTCTCAGGTTTTTACTGCATATGAACACTTTTCACATTCTCCCGTGCAACTCGGCTGCTAGTCCTCCTTTCATGCAGAATCTTAAGGTCCAAGCCCATGTCCAAGGCAGCAAAGCCAGCTAAAAAGTCAATAATCAATACCTAAAACTTGAATTGTACCACTTCTTACTGGCTATTACATCAACTTAGAAGCCTGATCTGTGTTCTACTATGGTGCTTTTAGTGTCTCAGCATACCGCAGCACGCGACATAGCTTTGCAGACGATAAGTACAACCGTTTCAGAGAGAAGAGCGGCCAATGTGACGATCTGCCTTTAAGTCGATTCGATAACAAATGACGAAAACGGACGGATTTCTCAGGTTTTTACTACATATGAACACTTTTCACATTCTCCCGTGCAACTCGGCTGCTAGTCCTCCTTTCATACAGAATGTTAAGGTCCTAGCTCATGTCCAAGGCACCAAAGGCAGCTAAAAAGTCAATAATCGATACCTAAAACTTGAATTGGACTACTTCTTACTGGTTATTACATCAACTTAGAAGCTTCATCTCTGTTCTACTGTGGTGATTTTAGTGTCTCCAGATCCCGCAGCACGTGACATAGCTTTGCAGACGATAAGTACAACCGTTTCAGAGAGAAGAGCGGCCAATGTGGCGATCTGGCTTTAAGTCGAATCGATAACAAATGGCGGAAACAGCCGGATTTCTTAGGTTTTTACTACATATGAAGACTTTTCACATTCTCCCGTGCAACTGGGCTGCTAGTCCTCCTTTCATGCAGAATCATAAGGTCCTAGCTCATGTACGAGGTACCAAAGCCAGCTAAAAAGTCAATAATCGATACCTAAAACTTGAATTGTACTACTTCTTACTGGCTATTACATCAACTTGGAAGCTTCATCTGTGTTCTACTATGGTGCTTTTGGTGTCTCCGCATACTGCAGCACTCGACATAGCTTTGCAGACAATAAGTACAACCGTTGCAGAGAGAAGAGCGGCCAATGTGACGATCTGGCTTTAAGTCGATTCGATAACAAATGTCGAACACGGACGGATTTCTCAGGCTTTTACTACATATGAACACTTTTCACATTCTCCCGTGCAACTCTGCTGCTAGTCCTCCATTAAAGAAGAATCTTAAGGTCCTAGCTCATGTCCAAGGCACCAAAGACAGCTAAAAAGTCAATAATCGATACCTAAAACTTGAATTGTACTACTTCTTACTGGCTATTACATCAACTTGGAAGCTTCATCTGTCTTCTACTATGGTGCTTTTAGTGTCTCCACATACCGCAGCACGCGACATAGCTTTGCAGACGATAAGTACAACCGTTTCAGAGAGAAGAGCGGCCAATGTGACGATCTGGCTTTAAGTCGATTCGATAACATATGACGAAAACGGACGTATTTCTCAGGTTTTTACTATATATGAACACTTTTCTCATTCTTCCGTGCAACTTGGATGTTATTCGTCCTTTCATGCAGTATTTTAAGGTCCTAGCTCATGTCCAAGGCACCAAAGCCAGCTAAAAGTCAATAATCGATACCTAAAACTTGAATTGTACTACTTCTTACTGGCCATTACTTCAACTTAGAAGCTTCATCTGTGTTCTACTATGGTGCTTTTAGTGTCTCCGCATACCGCAGCACGCGACATAGCTTTGCAGACGATAAGTACAACCGTTTTAGAGAGTAGAGCGCCCAATGTGACGATCTGACTTTAAGTCGATTCGATAACAAATGAGGAAAACGGACGGATTTCTCAGGTTTTTACTAAATATGAACACTTTTCACATTCTCACGTGCAACGCGGCTGCTAGACCTCCTATCATGCAAAATCTTAAGTTCCTAGCTCATGCCCAAGGCACCAAAGAAGGGTAAAAAGTCAACAATCGATACCTAAAACTTGAATTGTACTACTTCTTACTGGCTATTACATCAACTTAGAAGCTTCATCTGTGTTCTACTATGGTGCTTTTAGTGTCTCCGCATGCCGCAGCACTCGACATAGCTTTGCAGACGATAAGTACAACCGTTTCAGAGAGAAGAGCGGCCAATGTTACGATCTGGCTTTAAGTCGATTCGATAACAAATGTCGAACACGGACGGATTTCTCTGGTTTTTACTACATATGAACACTATTCATATTCTCCCGTGCAACTCGGCTGCTAGTCCTCCTTTCATGCAGAATCTTAAGGTCCTAGCTCATGTCCAAGGCACCAAAGCCAGCAAAAAAGTCAATAATCAATACCTAAAACTTGAATTGTACTACTTCTTACTGACTATTATATCAACTTAGATGCTTCATCTGTGTTCTACTATGGTGCTTTTAGTGTCTCCGCATACCGCAGCACGCGACATAGCTTTGCAGTCGATAAGTACAACCGTTTGAGAGATAAGAGAGGCCAATGTGACGATCTGGCTTTAAGTCGATTCGATAACAATGACGATAACGAACGGATTTTTAAGGTTTTTACTACATATGAACACTTTTCACATTCTCCCGTGCAACTCGGCTGCTACTCCTCCTTTCATGCACAATCTTAAGGTCCTAGCCATGTCCAAGGCACCAAAGCCAGCTAAAAAGTCAATAATCGATACCTAAAACTTGAATTATACTACTTCTTACTGGCTATTACATCAAATTAGAGGCTTCATCTGTGTTCTACTATAATGCTTTTAGTGTCTCCGCATACCGCAGCACGCGACATAGCTTTGCAGTCGATAAGTACAACCGTTTCAGAGAGAAGAGCGGCCAATGTGACGATCTGGCTTTAAGTCAATTCGATAACAAATGACGAAAACGGAAGGATTTCTCAGGTTTTTACTACATATGAACATTTTCCACATTCTCCAGTTCAACTCGGCTGCTAGACCTCCTTTCATGCAGAATCTTAAGGACCTAGCTCATGTTCAAGTCACCAAAGCCAGCTAAGAAGCCAATAATCGATACTTATAACATGAATTGTACTACTTCTTACTGGCTATTACATCAGCTTAGAAGCTTCATCTGTGTTCTACTATGGTGCTTTTAGTGTCTCCGCATACCGCAGCACGCGACATAGCTTTGCAGACGATAAGTACAACCGTTTCAGAGAGAAGAGCGGCCAATGTGACGATCTGGCTTTAAGTCGATTCGATAACAAATGGCGGAAACAGCCGGATTTCTTAGGTTTTTACTACATATGAAGACTTTTCACATTCTCCCGTGCAACTGGGCTGCTAGTCCTCCTTTCCTGCAGAATCATAAGGTCCTAGCTCATGTACAAGGTACCAAAGCCAGCTAAAAAGTCAATAATCGATACCTATAACTTGAATTGTACTACTTCTTACTGGCTATTACATCAACTTAGAAGCTTCATCTGTGTTCTACTATGTTGCTTTTAGTGTCTCCGCATACTGCAGCACTCGACATAGCTTTGCAGACAATAAGTACAACCGTTGCAGAGAGAAGAGCGGCAAATGTGACGATCTGGCTTTAAGTCGATTCGATAACAAATGTCGAACACGGACGGATTTCTCAGGCTTTTACTACATATGAACACTTTTCACATTCTCCCGTGCAACTCTGCTGCTAGTCCTCCATTAAAGAAGAATCTTAAGGTCCTAGCTCATGTCCAAGGCACCAAAGACAGCTAAAAAGTCAATTATCGATACCTAAAACTTGAATTGTACTACTTCTTACTGGCTATTACATCAACTTGGAAGCTTCATCTGTCTTCTACTATGGTGCTTTTAGTGTCTCCACATACCGCAGCACGCGACATAGCTTTGCAGACGATAAGTACAACCGTTTCAGAGAGAAGAGCGGCCAATGTGACGATCTGGCTTTAAGTCGATTCGATAACATATGACGAAAACGGACGTATTTCTCAGGTTTTTACTATATATGAACACTTTTCTCATTCTTCCGTGCAACTTGGATGTTAGTCGTCCTTTCATGCAGAATTTTAAGGTCCTAGCTCATGTCCAAGGCACCAAAGCCAGCTAAAAGTCAATAATCGATACCTAAAACTTGAATTGTACTACTTCTTACTGGCCATTACATCAACTTAGAAGCTTCATCTGTGTTCTACTATGGTGCTTTTAGTGTCTCCGCATACCGCAGCACGCGACATAGCTTTGCAGACGATAAGTACAACCGTTTTAGAGAGTAGAGCGCCCAATGTGACGATCTGACTTTAAGTCGATTCGATAACAAATGAGGAAAACGGACGGATTTCTCAGGTTTTTACTAAATATGAACACTTTTCACATTCTCACGTGCAACGCGGCTGCTAGACCTCCTATCATGCAAAATCTTAAGTTCCTAGCTCATGCCCAAGGCACCAAAGAAGGGTAAAAAGTCAACAATCGATACCTAAGACTTGAATTGTACTACTTCTTACTGGCTATTACATCAACTTAGAAGCTTCATCTGTGTTCTACTATGGTGCTTTTAGTGTCTCCGCATGCCGCAGCACTCGACATAGCTTTGCAGACGATAAGTACAACCGTTTCAGAGAGAAGAGCGGCAGATGTGACGATCTGGCTTTAAGTCGATTCGATAACAAATGTCGAACACGGACGGATTTCTCAGGCTTTTACTACATATGAACACTTTTCACATTCTCTCGTGGAACTCGGCTGCTAGTCCTCCATTAATGAAGAATCTTAAAGTCCTAGCTCATGTCCAAGGCACCAAAGACAACTAAAAAGTCATTAATCGATTCCTAAAACTTGAATCGTACTACTTCTTACTGGCTATTACATAAACTTAGAAGCTTCATCTGTGTTCTACTATGGTGCTTTTAGTGTCTCCACATACCGCAGCACGCGACATAGCTTTGCAGACGATAAGTACAACCGTTTCAGAGAGGAAAACGGACGGATTTCTCATTTTTTTACTAAATATGAACACTTTTCACATTCTCACGTGCAACGCGGCTGCTAGACCTCCTATCATGCAAACTCTTAAGTTCCTAGCTCATGCCCAAGGCACCAAAGAAGGGTAAAAAGTCAACAATCGATACCTAAAACTTGAATTGTACTACTTCTTACTGGCTATTACATCAACTTAGAAGCTTCATCTGTGTTCTACTATGGTGCTTTTAGTGTCTCCGCATGCCGCAGCACTCGACATAGCTTTGCAGACGATAAGTACACCCGTTTCAGAGAGAAGAGCGGCCAATGTTACGATCTGGCTTTAAGTCGATTCGATAACAAATGTCGAACACGGACGGATTTCTCTGGTTTTTACTACATATGAACACTTTTCATATTCTCCCGTGCAACTCGGCTGCTAGTCCTCCTTTCATGCAGAATCTTAAGGTCCTAGCTCATGTCCAAGGCACCAAAGCCAGCAAAAAAGTCAATAATCAATACCTAAAACTTGAATTGTACTACTTCTTACTGACTATTACATCAACTTAGAAGCTTCATCTGTGTTCTACTATGGTGCTTTTAGTGTCTCCGCATACCGCAGCACGCGACATAGCTTTGCAGTCGATAAGTACAACTGTTTGAGAGAGAAGAGAGGCCAATGTGACGATCTGGCTTTAAGTCGATTCGATAACAAAGACGATAACGAACGGATTTTAAAGGTTTTTACTACATATGAACACTTTTCACATTCTCCCGTGAAACTCGGCTGCTAGTCCTCCTTTCATGCACAATCTTAAGGTCCTAGCCATGTCCAAGGCACCAAAGCCAGCTAAAAAGTCAATAATCGATACCTAAAACTTGAATTATACTACTTCTTACTGGCTATTACATCAAATTAGAGGCTTCATCTGTGTTCTACTATAATGCTTTTAGTGTCTCCGCATACCGCAGCACGCGACATAGCTTTGCAGTCGATAAGTACAACCGTTTCAGAGAGAAGAGAGGCCAATGTGACGAACTGGCTTTAAGTCGATTCCATAACAAATGGCGGAAACTGACGGATTTCTCAGGTTTTTACTACATATGAACACTTTTCACTTTCTCCCTCGCAACTCGGCTGCTAGTCCTCCTTTCATGCAGAATCTTAAGGTCCTAGCTCATGGTCAAGTCACCAAAGCAAGCTAAGAAGTCAATAATCGATACCTATAACACGAATTGTACTACTTCTTACTGGCTATTACATCAGCTTAGAAGCTTCATCTGTGTTCTACTATGGTGCTTTTAGTGTCTCCGCATACCGCAGCACGCGACATAGCTTTGCAGACGATAAGTACAACCGTTTCAGAGAGAAGGGCGGCCAATGTGACGATCTGGCTTTAAGTCGATTCGATAACAAATGGCGGAAACAGACGGATTTCTTTGGTTTTTACTACATATGAACACTTTTCACATTCTCCCGTGCAACTGGGCTGCTAGTCCTCCTTTCATGCAGAATCATAAGGTCCTAGCTCATGTACAAGGTACCAAAGCCAGCTAAAAAGTTAATAATCGATACCTATAACTTGAATTGTACTACTTCTTACTGGCTATTACATCAACTTAGAAGCTTCATCTGTGTTCTACTATGGTGCTATTAGTGTCTCCGCATACAGCAGCGCTCGACATAGCTTTGCAGACAATAAGTACAACCGTTTCAGAGAGAAGAGCGGCCAATGTGACGATCTGGCTTTAAGTCGATTCGATAACAAATGGCGGAAACAGACGGATTTCTTTGGTTTTTACTACATATAAACACTTTTCACATTCTCCCGTGCAACTGGGCTGCTAGTCCTCCTTTCATGCAGAATCATAAGGTCCTAGCTCATGTACAAGGTACCAAAGCCAGCTAAAAAGTCAATAATCGATACCTATAACTTGAATTGTACTACTTCTTACTGGCTATTACATCAACTTAGAAGCTTCTTCTGTGTTCTACTATGGTGCTATTAGTGTCTCCGCATACAGCAGCGCTCGACATAGCTTTGCAGACAATAAGTACAACCGTTTCATAGAGAAGAGCGGCCAATGTGACGATCTGGCTTTAAGTCGATTCGATAACAAATGTCGAACACGGACGGATTTCTCAGGCTTTTACTACATATGAACACTTTTCACATTCTCCCGTGCAACTCGTCTGCTAGTCCTCCATTAATGAAGAATCTTAAGGTCCTAGCTCATGTCCAAGGCACCAAAGACAGCTAAAAAGTCAATAATCGATACCTAAAACTTGAATTTTACTACTTCTTACTGGCTATTACATCAACTTGGAAGCTTCATCTGTGTTCTACTATGGTGCTTTTAGTGTCTCCACATACCGCAGCACGCGACATAGCTTTGCAGACGATAAGTACAACCGTTTCAGAGAGAAGAGCGGCCAATGTGACGATCTGGCTTTAAGTCGATTCGATAACAAATGACCAAAACGGACGTATTTCTCAGGTTTTTACTATATATGAACACTTTTCACATTCTTCCGTGCAACGTGGCTGTTAGTCGTCCTTTCATGCAGAATTTTAAGGTCCTAGCTCACGTCCAAGGCACCAAAGCCAGCTAAAAAGTCAATAATCGATACCTATAACTTGAATTGTACTTCTTCTTACTGGCTATTACATCAACTTAGAAGCTTCATCTGTGTTCTACTATGGTGCTTTTTGTGTCTCCGCATGCCGCAGCACTCGACATAGCTTTGCAGACGATAAGTACAACCGTTTCAGAGAGAAGAGCGGCCAATGTGATGATCTGGCTTTAAGTCGATTCGATAACAAATGTCGAACACGGACGGATTTCTCTGGTTTTTACTACATATGAACACTTTTCACATTCTGCCGTGCAACTCGGCTGCAAATTCTCCTTTCATGCAGAATCTTAAGGTCCTAGCTCATGTCCAAGGCACCAAAGCCAGCTAAAAAGTCAATAATCAATACCTAACACTTGAATTGTACTCATTCTTACTGACTATTACATCAACTTAGAAGCTTCATCTGTGTTCTACTATGGTGCTTTTAGTGTCTCCGCATACCGCAGCACGCGACATAGGTTTGCAGTCGATAAGTACAACCGTTTCAGAGAGAAGAGCGGCCAATGTGACGATCTGGCTTTAAGTCTATTCGATAACAAATGACGAAAACGGAAGGATTTCTCAGGTTTTTACTACATATGAACATTTTCCACATTCTCCAGTGCAACTCGGCTGCTAGTCCTCCTTTCATGCAGAATCTTAAGGTCCTAGCTCATGTTCAAGTCACCAAAAATAGCTATGAAGTCAATAATCGATACTTATAACATGAATTTTACTACTTCTTACTGGCTATTACATCAGCTTAGAAGCTTCATCTGTGTTCTACTATGGTGCTTTTAGTGTCTCCGCATACCGCAGCACGCGACATAGCTTTGCAGACGATAAGTACAACCGTTTCAGAGAGAAGAGCGGCCAATGTGACGATCTGGCTTTAAGTCGATTCCATAACAAATGGCGGAAACGGACGGATTTCTCAGGTTTTTACTACATATGAACACTTTTCACATTCTCCCGTGCAACTGGGCTGCTAGTCCTCCTTTCATGCAGAATCATAAGGTCCTAGCTCATGTCCAAGGTACCAAAGCCAGCTAAAAAGTCAATAATCGATACCTATAACTACAATTGTACTACTTCTTACTGGCTATTACATCAACTTAGAAGCTTCATCTGTGTTCTACTATGGTGCTTTTAGTGTCTCCGCATACCGCAGCACTCGACATAGCTTTGCAGACAATAAGTACAACCGTTTCAGAGAGAAGAGCGGCCAATGTGACGATCTGGTTTAAGTCGATTCGATAACAAAAGTCGAACACGGACGGATTTCTCAGGTTTTTACTACATATGAACACTTTTCACATTCTGCCGTGCAACTCGGCTGCTAGTCCTCCATTAATGAAGAATCTTAAGGTCCTAGCTCATGTCCAAGCACCAAAGACAGCTAAAAAGTCAATAATCGATACCTAAAACTTGAATTTTACTACTTCTTACTGGCTATTACATCAACTTGGAAGCTTCATCTGTGTTCTACTATGGTGCTTTTAGTGTCTCCACATACCGCAGCACGCGACATAGCTTTGCAGACGATAAGTACAACCGTTTCAGAGAGAAGAGCGGCCAATGTGACGATCTGGCTTTAAGTCGATTCGATAACAAATGTCGAACACGGACGGATTTCTCTGGTTTTTACTACATATGAACACTTTTCACATTCTGCCGTGCAACTCGGCTGCAAATTCTCCTATCATGCAGAATCTTAAGGTCCTAGCTCATGTCCAAGGCACCAAAGACAGTTAAAAGGCAATAATCAATACCTAACACTTGAATTGTACTACTTCTTACTGACTATTACATCAACTTAGAAGCTTCATCTGTGTTCTACTATGGTGCTTTTAGTGTCTCCGCATACCGCAGCACGCGACATAGCTTTGCAGTCGATAAGTACAACCGTTTCAGAGAGAAGAGCGGCTAATGTGACGATCTGGCTTTAAGTCGATTCGATAACAATGACGATAACGAACGGATTTTTAAGGTTTTTACTACATATGAACACTTTTCACATTCTCCCGTGCAACTCGGCTGCTAGTCCTCCTTTCATGCAGAATCTTAAGGTCCTAGCCATGTCCAAGGCACCAAAGCCAGCTAAAAAGTCAATAATCGATACCTAAAACTTGAATTAATCTACTTCTTAATGGCTATTACATCAAATTAGAGGCTTCATCTGTGTTCTACTATGGTGCTTTTAGTGTCTCCGCATACCGCAGCACGCGACATAGCTTTGCAGTCGATAAGTACAACCGTTTCAGAGAGAAGAGCGGCCAATGTGACGATCTGGCTTTAAGTCGATTCCATAACAAATGGCGGAAACGAACGGATTTCTCAGGTTTTTACTACATATGATCACTTTTCACAGTCTGCCGTGCAACTCGGCTGCTAGTCCTCCTTTAATGAAGAATCTTAAGGTCCTAGCTCATGTCCAAGGCACCAAAGACAGCTAAAAAGTCAATAATCGATACCTAGAACTTGAATTTTACTACTTATTACTGGCTATTACATCAACTTGGAAGCTTCATCTGTGTTCTACTATGGTGCTTTTAGTGTCTCCACATACCGCAGCACGCGACATAGCTTTGCAGACGATAAGTACAACCGTTTCAGAGAGAAGAGCGGCCAATGTGACGATCTGGCTTTAAGTCGATTCGATAACAAATGGCGGAAACAGACGGATTTCTTTGGTTTTTACTACATATGTACACTTTTCACATTCTCCCGTGCAACTCGGCTGCTAGTCCTCCTTTCATGCAGAATCATAAGGTCCTAGCTCATGTACAAGGTACCAAAGCCAGCTAAAAAGTCAATAATCGATACCTATAACTTGAATTGTACTACTTCTTACTCGCTATTACATCAACTTAGAAGCTTCATCTGTGTTCTACTATGGTGCTTTTAGTGTCTCCGCATGCCGCAGCACTCGACATAGCTTTGCAGACGATAAGTACAACCGTTTCAGAGAGAAGAGCGGCCAATGTGACGATCTGGCTTTAAGTCGATTCGATAACAAATGGCGGAAACAGACGGATTTCTTTGGTTTTTACTACATATGAACACTTTTCACATTCTCCCGTGCAACTCGGCTGCTAGTCCTCCTTTCATGCAGAATCTTAAGGTCCTAGCTCATGTCCAAGGCACCAAAGCCAGCTAAAAAGTCAATAATCGATACCTAAAACTTGAATTATACTACTTCTTACTGGCTATTACATGAAATTGGAGGCTTTATCTGTATTCTACTATGGTGCTTTTAGTGTCTCCGCATACCGCAGCACGCAACATAGCTTTGCAGTCGATAAGTACAACCGTTTCAGAGAGAAGAGCGGCCAATGTGACGATCGGGCTTTAAGTCAATTCGATAACAAATGACGAAAACGGAAGGATTTTTCAGGTTTTTACTGCATATGAACATTTTAAACATTCTCCCGTGCAACTCGGCTGCTAGTCCTCCTTTCATGCAGAATCTTAAGGTCCTAGCTCATGTTCAAGTGACCAAAGCCAGCTAAGGAGTCAATAATCGATACCTATAACATGAATTGTACTACTTCTTACTGGCTATTACATCAGCTTAGAAGCTTCATCTGTGTTCTACTATGGTGCTTTTAGTGTCTCCGCATACCGCAGCACGCGACATAGCTTTGCAGACGATAAGTACAACCGTTTCAGAGAGAAGAGCGGCCAATGTGACGATCTGGCTTTAAGTCGATTCCATAACAAATGGCGGAAACGAACGGATTTCTCAGGTTTTTACTACATATGATCACTTTTCACAGTCTGCCGTGCAACTCGGCTGCTAGTCCTCCTTTAATGAAGAATCTTAAGGTCCTAGCTCATGTCCAAGGCACCAAAGACAGCTAAAAAGTCAATAATCGATACCTAGAACTTGAATTTTACTACTTATTACTGGCTATTACATCAACTTGGAAGCTTCATCTGTGTTCTACTATGGTGCTTTTAGTGTCTCCACATACCGCAGCACGCGACATAGCTTTGCAGACGATAAGTACAACCGTTTCAGAGAGAAGAGCGGCCAATGTGACGATCTGGCTTTAAGTCGATTCGATAACAAATGGCGGAAACAGACGGATTTCTTTGGTTTTTACTACATATGTACACTTTTCACATTCTCCCGTGCAACTCGGCTGCTAGTCCTCCTTTCATGCAGAATCATAAGGTCCTAGCTCATGTACAAGGTACCAAAGCCAGCTAAAAAATCAATAATCGATACCTATAACTTGAATTGTACTACTTCTTACTCGCTATTACATCAACTTAGAAGCTTCATCTGTGTTCTACTATGGTGCTTTTAGTGTCTCCGCATGCCGCAGCACTCGACATAGCTTTGCAGACGATAAGTACAACCGTTTCAGACAGAAGAGCGGCCAATGTGACGATCTGGCTTTAAGTCGATTCGATAACAAATGTCGAACACGGACGGATTTCTCTGGTTTTTACTACATATGAACACTTTTCACATTCTGCCGTGCAACTCGGCTGCAAATTCTCCTTTCATGCAGAATCTTAAGGTCCTAGCTCATGTCCAAGGCACCAAAGCCAGCTAAAAAGTCTATAATCAATACCTAACACTTGAATTGTACTACTTCTTACTGACTATTACATCAACTTAGAAGCTTCATCTGTGTTCTACTATGGTGCTTTTAGTGTCTCCGCATACCGCAGCACGCGACATAGCTTTGCAGTCGATAAGTACAACCGTTTCAGAGAGAAGAGCGGCTAGTGTGACGATCTGGCTTTAAGTCGATTCGATAACAATGACGATAACGAACGGATTTTTAAGGTTTTTACTACATATGAACACTTTTCACATTCTCCCGTGCAACTCGGCTGCTAGTCCTCCTTTCATGCAGAATCTTAAGGTCCTAGCCATGTCCAAGGCACCAAAGCCAGCTAAAAAGTCAATAATCGATACATAAAACTTGAATTATACAACTTCTTAATGGCTATTACATCAAATTAGAGGCTTCATCTGTGTTCTACTATGGTGCTTTTAGTGTCTCCGCATACCGCAGCACGCGACATAGCATTGCAGTCGATAAGTACAACCGTTTCAGAGAGAAGAGCGGCCAATGTGACGATCTTGCTTTAAGTCAATTCGATAACAAATGACGAAAACGGAAGGATTTCTCACGTTTTTACTACATATGAACATTTTCCACATTCTCCAGTGCAACTCGGCTGCTAGTCCTCCTTTCATGCAAAATCTTAAGGTCCTAGCTCATGTTCAAGTCACCAAAGCCAGCTATGAAGTCAATAAACGATACTTATAACATGAATTGTACTACTTCTTACTGGCTATTACATCAGCTTAGAAGCTTCATCTGTGTTCTACTATGGTGCTTTTAGTGTCTCCGCATGCCGCAGCACTCGACATATCTTTGCAGACGATAAGTACAACCGTTTCAGAGAGAAGAGCGGCCAATGTGACGATCTGGCTTTAAGTCGATTCGATAACAAATGTCGTCCACGGACGGATTTCTCTGGTTTTTACTACATATGAACACTTTTCACATTCTCCCGTGCAACTCGGCTGCTAGTCCTCCTTTCATGCAGAATCTTAAGGTCCTAGCTCATGTCCAAGGCACCAAAGCCAGCTAAAAAGTCAATAATCAATACCTAAAACATGAATTCTACTACTTCTTACTGACTATTACATCAACTTAGAAGCTTTATCTGTGTTCTACTATGGTGCTTTTAGTGTCTCCGCATACCGCAGCACGCGACATAGCTTTGCAGTCGATAAGTACAAATGTTTCAGAGAGAAGAGCGGCCAATGTGACGATCTGGTTTAAGTCGATTCGATAACAAATGTTCGAACACGGACGGATTTCTCAGGCTTTTACTACATATGAACACTTTTCACATTCTCCCGTGCAACTCGGCTGCTAGTCTTCCATTAATGAAGAATCTTAAGGTCCTAGCTCATGTCCAAGGCACCAAAGCCAGCTAAAAAGTCAATAATCGATACCTGAAACTTGAATTGTACTACTTCTTACTGGCTATTACATCAACCTGGCAGCTTCATCTGTGTCCTACTATGGGGCTTTTAGTGTCTCCACATACCGCAGCACGCGACATAGCTTTGCAGACGATAAGTACAACCGTTTCAGAGAGAAGAGCGGCCAATGTGACGATCTGGCTTTAAGTCGATTCCATAACAAATGGCGGAAACTGACGGTTTCCTCAGTTTTTAACTACATATGAACACTTTTCACATTCTCCCGTGCAACTCGGCTGCTAGTCCTCCTTTCATGCAGAATCTTAAGGTCCTAGCTCATGTCCAAGGCTCCAAAGCCAGCTAAAAAGTCAATAATCAATACCTAAAACATGAATTCTACTACTTCTTACTGACTATTACATCAACTTAGAAGCTTTATCTGTGTTCTACTATGGTGCTTTTAGTGTCTCCGCATACCGCAGCACGCGACATAGCTTTGCAGTCGATAAGTACAAATGTTTCAGAGAGAAGAGCGGCCAATGTGACGATCTGGCTTTAAGTCGATTCGATAACAATGACGATAACGAACGGATTTTTAACGTTTTTACTACATATGAACACTTTTCACATTCTCCCGTGCAACTCGGCTGCTAGTCCTCCTTTCATGTAGAATCTTAAGGTTCTAGCCATGTCCAAGGCACCAAAGCCAGCTAAAAAGTCAATAATCGATACCTAAACCTTGAATTATACTACTTCTTACTGGCTATTACATGAAATTGGAGGCTTTATCTGTATTCTACTATGGTGCTTTTAGTGTCTCCGCATACCGCAGTACGCGACATAGCTTTGCAGTCGATAAGTACAACCGTTTCAGAGAGAAGAGCGGCCAATGTGACGATCGGGCTTTAAGTCAATTCGATAACAAATGACGAAAACGGAAGGATTTTTCAGGTTTTTACTGCATATGAACATTTTAAACATTCTCCCGTGCAACTCGGCTGCTAGTCCTCCTTTCATGCAGAATCTTAAGGTCCTAGCTCATGTTCAAGTGACCAAAGCCAGCTAAGGAGTCAATAATCGATACCTATAACATGAATTGTACTACTTCTTACTGGCTATTACATCAGCTTAGAAGCTTCATCTGTGTTCTACTATGGTGCTTTTAGTGTCTCCGCATACCGCAGCACGCGACATAGCTTTGCAGACGATAAGTACAACCGTTTCAGAGAGAAGAGCGGCCAATGTGACGATCTGGCTTTAAGTCGATTCCATAACAAATGGCGGAAACGGACGGATTTCTCAGGTTTTTACTACATATGATCACTTTTCACAGTCTCCCGTGCAACTGGGCTGCTAGTCCTCCTTTCATGCAGAATCATAAGGTCCTAGCTCATGTCCAAGGCACCAAAGCCAGCTAAAAAGTCAATAATCGATATCTAAAATTTAAATTGTACTACTTCTTACTAGCTATTACATCAACTTAGAAGCTTCATCTGTGTTCTACTATGGTGCTTTTAGTGTCTCCGCATACCGCAGCACGCGACATAGCTTTGCAGTCGATAAGTACAACCGTTTCAGAGAGAAGAGCGGCTAATGTGACGTTCTGGCTTTAAGTCGATTCGATAACAATGACGATAACGAACGGATTTTTAACGTTTTTACTACATATGAACACTTTTCACATTCTCCCGTGCAACTCGGCTGCTAGTCCTCCTTTCATGCAGAATCTTAAGGTCCTAGCTCATGTCCAAGGCACCAAAGCCAGCTAAAAAGTCAATAATCAATACCTAAAACATGAATTGTACTACTTCTTACTGGCTATTACATCAACTTAGAAGCTTCATCTGTGTTCTACTATGATGCTTTTAGTGTCTCCGCATACCGCAGCACGCGAAATAGCTTTGCAGACGATAAGTACAACCGTTTTAGAGAATAGAGCCCCCAATGTGACGATCTGGCTTTAAGTCGATTCGATAAAAAATGACGAAAACGGACGGATTTCTCAGGTTTTTACTAAATATGAACACTTTTCACATTCTCACGTGCAACGCGGCTGCTAGACCTCCTATCTTGCAAAATCTTAAGTTCCAAGCTCATGCCCAAGGCACCAAAGAAGGGTAAAAAGTCAACAATCGATACCTAAAACTTGAATTGTACTACTTCTTACTGGCTATTACATCAACTTGGAAGCTTCATCTGTGTTCTACTATGGTGCTTTTAGTGTCTCCGCATGCCGCAGCACTCGACATAGCTTTGCAGACGATAAGTACAACTGTTTCAGAGAGAAGAGCGGCCAATGTGACGATCTGGCTTTAAGTCGATTCGATAACAAATGTCGAACACGGACGGATTTCCCTGGTTTTTACTACATATGAACACTTTTCACATTCTCCCGTGCAACTCGGCTGCTGGTCCTCCTTTCATGCAGAATCGTAAGGTCCTAGCTCATATCCAAGGCACCAAAGCCAGCTATAAAATCAATAATCGATATCTAAAATTTCAATTGTACTACTTCTTACTAGCTATTACATCAACATAGAAGCTTCATCTGTGTTCTACTATGCTGCTTTTAGTGTCTCCGCATAGTGCAGCACGCGACATAGCTTTGCAGACGATAAGTGCAACCGTTTCAGAGAAAAGAGCGCCCAATGTGACGATCAGGCTTTAAGTCGATTCGATAACAAACGACGAAAACGGACGGATTTCTCAGGTTTTTACTACATATGAACACTTTTCACATTCTCCCGTGCAACTCAGCTGCTAGCCCTCCTTTCATGCAGAATCTTAAAGTCCTAGCTCATGTCCAAGGCACCAAAGCCAGCTAAAAAGTCAATAATCAATACCTAAAACTGGTATTGTACTACTTCTTACTGGCTATTACATAATCTTAGAAGCTTCATCTGTGTTCTACTATGGTGCTTTTAGTGTCTCCGCAAACCGCAGCACGCAACATAGCTTTCACACGATTAGTACAACCGTTTCAGAGAGAAGAGCGGCCAATGCGACGATCTGGCTTTAAGTCGATTCGATAACAAATGCGGTCCACGAACGGATTTCTCTGGTTTTTACTACATATGAAAACTTTTCACATTCTCCCGTGCAACTCGGCTGCTAGTCCTCCTTTCATGCAGAATCTTAAGGTACTAGCTCATGTCCAAGGCACCAAAGCCAGCTAAAAAGTCAATAATCAATACCTAAAACTTGAATTCTACTACTTCTTACTGACTATTACATCAACTTAGAAGCTTTATCTGTGTTCTACTATGGTGCTTTTAGTGTCTCCGCATACCGCAGCACGCGACATAGCTTTGCAGTCGATACGTACAACCGTTTCAGAGAGAAGAGCGGCTAATGTGACGATCTGGCTTTAAGTCGATTCGATAACAATGACGATAACGAACGGATTTTTAACGTTTTTACTACATATGAACACTTTTCACATTCTCCCGTGCAACTCGGCTGCTAGTCCTCCTTTCATGCAGAATCTTAAGGTTCTAGCCATGTCCAAGGCACCAAAGCCAGCTAAAAAGTCAATAATCGATACCTAAAACTTGAATTATACTACTTCTTACTGGCTATTACATCAAATTGGAGGCTTCATCTGTATTCTACTATGGTGCTTTTAGTGTCTCCGCATACCGCAGCACGCGACATAGCTTTGCAGTCGATAAGTACAACCGTTTCAGAGAGAAGAGCGGCCAATGTGACGATCGGGCTTTAACTCAATTCGACAACAAATGACGAAAACGGAAGGATTTTTCAGGTTTTTACTACATATGAACATTTTAAACATTCTCCCGTGCAACTCGGCTGCTAGTCCTCCTTTCATGCAGAATCCTAAGGTCCTAGCGCATGTTCAAGTGACCAAAGCCAGCTAAGGAGTCAATAATCGATACCTATAACATGAATTGTACTACTTCTTACTGGCTATTACATCAGCTTAGAAGCTTCATCTGTGTTCTACTATGGCGCTTTTAGTGTCTCCGCATACCGCAGCACGCGACATAGCTTTGCAGACGATAAGTACAACCGTTTCAGAGAGAAGAGCGGCCAATGTGACGATCTGGCTTTAGGTCGATTCCATAACAAGTGGCGGAAACGGACGGATTTCTCAGGTTTTTACTACATATGAACACTTTTCACCGTCTCCCGTGCAACTGGGCTGCTAGTCCTCATTTCATGCGGAATCATAAGGTCCTAGCTCATGTCCAAGGCACCAAAGACAGCTAAAAAGTCAATAATCGATATCTAAAATTTAAATTGTACTACTTCTTACTAGCTATTACATCAACTTATAAGCTTCATCTGTGTTCTACTATGGTGCTTTTAGTGTCTCCGCATACCGCAGCACGCGACATAGCTTTGCAGTCGATAAGTACAACCGTTTCAGAGAGAAGAGCGGCTAATGTGACGATCTGGCTTTAAGTCGATTCGTTAACAATGACGATAACGAACGGATTTTTAACGTTTTTACTACATATGAACACTTTTCACATTCTCCCGTGCAACTCGGCTGCTAGTCCTCCTTTCATGCAGAATCTTAAGGTTCTAGCCATGTCCAAGGCACCAAATCCAGCTAAAAAGTCAATAATCGATACCTCAAACTTGAATTATACTACTTCTTACTGGCTATTACATCAAATTGGAGGCTTCATCTGTATTCTACTATGGTGCTTTTAGTGTCTCCGCATACCGCAGCACGCGACATAGCTTTGCAGTCGATAAGTACAACCGTTTCAGAAAGAAGAGGGGCCAATGTGACGATCTGGTTTAAGCCGATTCGATAACAAATGTCGAACACGGACGGATTTCTCAGGCTTTTACTACATATGAACACTTTTCACATTCTCCCGTGCAACTCGGCTGCTAGTCCTCCATTAATGAGGAATCTTAAGGTCCTAGCTCATGTCCAAGGCACCAAAGCCAGCTAAAAAGTCAATAATCGATACCTGAAACTTGAATTGTACTACTTCTTACTGGCTATTACATCAACTTGGCAGCTTCATCTGTGTCCTACTATGGTGCATTTAGTGTCTCTACATACCGCAGCACGCGACATAGCTTTGCAGACGATAAGTACAACCGTTTCAGAGAGAAGAGCGGCCAATGTGACGATCTGGCTTTAAGTCGATTCGATAACAAATGACGAAAACGGACGGATTTCTCAGGTTTTTACTAAATATGAACACTTTTCACATTCTCACGTGCAACGCGGCTGCTAGACCTCCTATCTTGCAAAATCTTAAGTTCCTAGCTCATGCCCAAGGCACCAAAGAAGGGTAAAAAGTCAACAATCGATACCTAAAACTTGAATTGTACTACTTCTTACTGGCTATTACATCAACTTGGAAGCTTCATCTGTGTTCTACTATGGTGCTTTTAGTGTCTCCGCATGCCGCAGCACTCGACATAGCTTTGCAGACGATAAGTACAACTGTTTCAGAGAGAAGAGCGGCCAATGTGACGTTCTGGCTTTAAGTCGATTCGATAACAAATGTCGAACACGGACGGATTTCCCTGGTTTTTACTACATATGAACACTTTTCACATTCTCCCGTGCAACTCGGCTGCTAGTCCTCCTTTCATGCAGAATCGTAAGGTCCTAGCTCATATCCAAGGCACCAAAGCCAGCTAAAAAGTAAATAATCGATATTTAAAATTCAATTGTACTACTTCTTACTAGCTATTACATCAACATAGAAGCTTCATCTGTGTTCTACTATGCTGCTTTTAGTGTCTCCGCATACTGCAGCACGCGACATAGCTTTGCAGACGATAAGTGCAACCGTTTCAGAGAAAAGAGCGCCCAATGTGACGATCAGGCTTTAAGTCGATTCGATAACAAACGACGAAAACGGACGGATTTCTCAGGTTTTTACTACATATGAACACTTTTCACATTCTCCCGTGCAACTCAGCTGCTAGCCCTCCTTTCATGCAGAATCTTAAGGTCCTAGCTCATGTCCAAGGCACCAAAGCTAGCTAAAAAGTCAATAATCAATACATGAAACTGGTATTGTACTAATTCTTACTGGCTATTACATCATCTTAGAAGCTTCATCTGTGTTCTACTATGGTGCTTTTAGTGTCTCCGCAAACCGCAGCACGCGACATAGCTTTCACACGATAAGTACAACCGTTTCAGAGAGAAGAGCGGCCAATGTGACGATCTGGCTTTAAGTCGATTCGATAACAAATGTCGAAAACGGACGGGTTTCTCAGGTTTTTAATACATATGAACACTTTTCACATTCTCCCGTGCAACTCGGCTGCTAGTCCTCCTTTCATGCAGATTCTTAAGGTCCTAGCTCATGTCCAAGGCACCAAAGCCAGCTAAAAAGTCAATAATCGATATCTAAAATTTAAATTGTACTACTTCTTACTAGCTATTACATCAACTTAGAACCTTCATCTGTGTTCTACTATGGTGCTTTTAGTGTCCCCACATACCGCAGCACGCGACATAGCTTTGCAGAAGATAAGTACTACCGTTTCAGAGAGAAGAGCGGCCAAAGTGACGATCTGGCTTTAAGTCGATTCGATAACAAATGAAGATAACGAACTTATTTCTCAGCTTTTTACTACATATGAACACTTTTCACATTCTCCCGTTCATCTCGGCTGCTAGTCCTCCTTTCATGCAGAATCTTAAGGTCCTAGTTCATGTCCAAGGCAGCAAAGCCAGCTAGAAAGTCAATAATCGATACCTAAAACTTGAATTGTACTACTTCTTACTGGCTATTACATCAACTTAGAAACTTCATCTGTGTTCTACTATGGTGCTTTTAGTGTCTCCGCATACCGCAGCTCGACACATAGCTTTGCAGATGATAAGTACCACCGGTTGAGAGAGAAGAGCGGCCAATGTGACGATCTGGCTTTAAGTGGATTCGATAACAAATGGCGGAAACGGAAGGATTTATCAGGTTTTTACTACATATGAACATTTTCCACATTCTCCAGTGCAACTCGGCTGCTAGTCCTCTTTTCATGCAGAATCTTAAGGTCCTAGCTCATGTTCAAGTCACCAAAGCAAGCTAAGAAGTCAATAATCGATACCTGTAACATGAATTCTACTACTTGTTACTGGCTATTACATCAGCTTAGAAGTTTCATCTGTGTTCTACTATGGTGCTTTTAGTGTCTCCGCATACCGCAGCACGCGACATAGCTTTTTAGACGATAAGTACAACCGTTTCAGAGAGAAGAGCGTCCAATGTGACGATCTGGCCTTAAGTCGATTCGATAACAAATGGCGGAAACGGACGGATTTCTTAGGTTTTTACTACATATGAACACTTTTCACATTCTCCCGTGTAACTGGGCTGCTAGTCCTCCTTTCGTGCAGAATCATAAGGTCCTAGCTCATGTCCAAGGTACCAAAGCCAGCTGATAAGTCAATAATCGATACCTATAACTTGAATTGTACTACTTCTTACTGGCTATTACATCATCTTAGAAGCTTCATCTGTGTTCTACTATGGTGCTTTTAGTGTCTCCGCATACCGCAGCACGCGACATAGCTTTGCAGACGATAAGTACAACCGTTTCAGAGAGAAGAGCGGCCAATGTGACGATCTGGCTTTAAGTCGATTCGATAACAAATGGCGGAAACGGACGGATTTCTTAGGTTTTTACTACATATGAACACTTTTAACATTCTCCCGTGCAACTCGGCTGCTAGACCTCCTATCATGCAAAATCTTAAGTTCCTAGCTCATGCCCAAGGCACCAAAGAAGGGTAAAAAGTCAACAATCGATACCTAAAACTTGAATTGTACTACTTCTTACTGGCTATTACATCAACTTAAAAGCTTCATCTGTGTTCTACTATGGGGCTTTTAGTGACTCAGCATACCGCAGCACGCGACATAGCTTGCAGACGATAAGTACAACCGTTTCAGAGAGAAGAGCGGCCAATGTGACGATCTGGCTTTAAGTCGATTCGATAACAAATGTCGAACACGGACGGATTTCTCTGGTTTTTACTACATATGAACACTTTTCACATTCTCCCGTGCAACTCGGCTGCTAGTCCTCCTTTCATGCAGAATCTTAAGGTCCTAGCTCATGTCCAAGGCTCCAAAGCCAGCTAAAAAGTCAATAATCAATACCTAAAACTTGAATTGTACTACTTCTTACTGACTATTACATCAACTTAGAAGCTTCATCTGTGTTCTACTATGGTGCTTTTAGTGTCTCCGCATGCCGCAGCACTGGACATAGCTTTGCAGACGATAAGTACAACCGTTTCAGAGAGAAGAGCGGCCAATGTGACGATCTGGCTTTAAGTCGATTCGATAACAAATGTCGAACACGGACGGATTTCTCTGGTTTTTACTACATATTAAAACTTTTCACATTCTCCCGTGCAACTCGGCTGCTAGTCCTCCTTTCATGCAGAATATTAAGGTCCTAGCTCATGTCCAAGGCACCAAAGCCAGCTAAAAAGTCAATAATCAATACCTAAAACTTGAATTGTACTACTTCTTACTGACTATTACATCAACTTAGAAGCTTCATCTGTGTTCTACTATGGTGCTTTTAGTTTCTCCGCATACGGCAGCACGCGACATAGCTTTGCAGTCGATTAGTACAACCGTTTCAGAGAGAAGAGCGGCTAATGTGACGATCTGGCTTTAAGTCGATTCGATAACAATGACGATAACGAACGGATTTTTAACGTTTTTACTACATATGAACACTTTTCACATTCTCCCGTGCAACTCGGCTGCTAGTCCTCCTTTCATGCAGAATCTTAAGGTCCTAGCCATGTCCAAGGCACCAAAGCCAGCTAAAAAGTCAATAATCGATACCTAAAACTTGAATTATACTACTTCTTACTGGCTATTACATCAAATTAGAGGCTTCATCTGTGTTCTACTATGGTGCTTTTAGTATCTCCGCATACCGCAGCCCGCGACATAGCTTTGCAGTCGATAAGTACAACCGTTTCAGAGAGAAGAGCGGCAAATGTGACGATCTGGCTGTAAGTCAATTCGATAACAAATGACGAAAACGGAAGGATTTCTCAGGTTTTTACTACATATGAACACTTTTCACATTCTCCCGTGCAACTCGGCTGCAAGTCCGCCTTTCATGCTGAATCTTAAGGTCCTAGCTCATGCCCAAGGCACCAAAGCCAGCTAAAAAGTCAATAATCGATACCTAAAACTTGAATTGTACTACTTCTAACTGGCTATTACATCATCTTAGAAGCTTCATCTGTGTTCTACTATGGTGCTTTTAGTGTCTCCACATACCGCAGCACGCGACATAGCTTTGCAGACGTTAAAGACAACCGTTTCAGAGAGAAGAGCGGCCAATGTGTCGATCTGGCTTTAAGTCGATTCCATAACAAATGGCGGAAACGGACGGATTTCTCAGGTTTTTACTACATATGAACACTTTTCACATTCTCCCGTGCAACTGGGCTGCTAGTCCTCCTTTCATGCAGAATCATAAGGTCCTAGCTCATGTCCAAGGTACCAAAGCCAGCTAAAAAGTCAATAATCGATACCTATAACTTGAATTGTACTACTTCTTACTGGCTATTACATCAACTTGGAAACTTTATCTGTGTTCTACTATGGTGCTTTTAGTGTCTCCGCATACCGCAGCACGCGACATAGCTTTGCAGACGATAAGTACAACCGTTTTAGAGAGTAGAGCGCCCAATGTGACGATCTGGCTTTAAGTCGATTCGATAACAAATGACGAAAACGGACAGATTTCTCAGGTTTTTACTACATATGAACACTTTTCACATTCTCACGTGCAACGCGGCTGCTAGACCTCCTCTCATGCAAAATCTTAAGTTCCTAGCTCATGCCCAAGGCACCAAAGAAGGGTAAAAAGTCAACAATCGATACCTAAAACTTGAATTGTACTAAATCTTACTGGCTATTACATCAACTTAGAAGCTTCATCTGTGTTCTACTATGGTGCTTTTAGTGTCTCCGCATGCCGCAGCACTCGACATAGCTTTGCAGACGATAAGTACAACCGTTTCAGAGAGAAGAGCGGCCAATGTGACGATCTGGCTTTAAGTCGATTCCATAACAAATGTCGAACACGGACGGATTTCTCTGGTTTTTACTACATATGAATACTTTTCACATTCTCTTGTGCAACTCGGCTGCTAGTCCTCCTTTCATGCAGAATCTTAAGGTCCCAGCTCATGTCCAAGGCACCAAAGCCAGCTAAAAAGTCAATAATCGATACCTATAACTTGAATTGTACTACTTCTTACTGGCTATTACATCAACTTAGAAGCTTTATCTGTGTTCTACTATGGTGCTTTTAGTGTCTCCGCATACCGTAGCACGCGACATAGCTTTGCAGACGATAAGTACAACCGTTTTAGAGAGTAGAGCGGCCAATGTGACGATCTGGCTTTAAGTCGATTCGATAACAAATGACGAAAACGGACGTATTTCTTAGGTTTTTACTACATATGAACACTTTTCACATTCTCACGTGCAACGCGGCTGCTAGACCTCCTATCATGCAAAATCTTAAGTTCCTAGCTCATGTCCAAGACACCAAAGAAGGGTAAAAAGTCAACAATCGATACCTAAAACTTGAAGTGTACTACTTCTTACTGGCTATTACATCAACTTAGAAGCTTCATCTGTGTTCTACTATGGGGCTTTTAGTGTCTCCGCATGCCGCAGCACTCGGCATAGCTTTGCAGACGATAAGTACAACCGTTTCAGAGAGAAGAGCGGCCAATGTGACGATCTGGCTTTAAGTCGATTCGATAACAAATGTCGAACACGGACGGATTTCTCTGGTTTTTACTACATATGAACACTTTTCACATTCTCCCGTGCAACTCGGCTGCTAGTCCTCCTTTCATGCAGAATCTTAAGGTCCTAGCTCATGTCCAAGGCACCAAAGCCAGCTAAAAAGTCAATAATCAATACCTAAAACTTGAATTGTACTACTTCTTACTGACTATTACATCAACTTAGAAGCTTCATCTGTGTTCTACTATGGTGCTTTTAGTGTCTCCGCATGCCGCTGCACTCGACATAGCTTTGCAGACGATAAGTACAACCGTTTCAGAGAGAAGAGCGGCCAATGTGACGATCTAGCTTTAAGTCGATTCGATAACAAATGACGAAAACGGACGGATTTCTCGGGTTTTTACTACATATGAACACTTTTCACATTCTCCAGCGCAACTCGGCAGCTAGTCCTCCTTCATGCAGAATCTTAAGGTCCTAGCTCATGTCCAAGGCACCAAAGAGAGCTAAAAAGTCAATAATCGATAAATAAAAATTGAATTGTACTACTTCTTACTGGCTATTACATCAACTTAGAAGCTTCATCTGTGTTCTACTATGGTGCTTTTAGTGTCTCCTCATACCGCAGCACGCGACATAGCTTTGCACACGATAAGTACAACCGTTTCAGAGAGAACAGCGGCCAATGTGACGATCTGGCTATTAGTCGATTCGATAACAAATGACGATAACGAACGGATTTCTCAGGTTTTTACTACATATGAACACTTTTCACATTCTCCCGTGCAACTCGGCTGCAAGTCCGCCTTTCATGCTGAATCTTAAGGTCCTAGCTCATGCCCAAGGCACCAAAGCCAGCTAAAAAGTCAATAATCGATACCTAAAACTTGAATTGTACTACTTCTAACTGGCTATTACATCATCTTAGAAGCTTCATCTGTGTTCTACTATGGTGCTTTTAGCGTCGCCGCATACCACAGCACGCGACATAGCTTTCAGACGATAAGTACAACCGTTTCGGAGAGAAGAGCGGCCAATTTGACGATCTGGCTTTAAGTCGATTCGATAACAAATGACGAAAACGGACGGATTTCTCGGGTTTTTACTACATATGAACACTTTTCACATTCTCCCATGCAGCTCGGTTGCTAGTCCTGCTTTCATGCAGAATCTTAAGGTCCTAGCTCATGTCCAAGGCACCAAAGCCAGCTAAAAAGTCAATAATCGATACCTAAAACTGGTATTGTACTAATTCTTACTGGCTATTACATCATCTTAGAAGCTTCATCTGTGGTTTACTATGGTGCTTTTAGCGTCTCCGCATACCGCAGCACGCGACATAGCTTTCAGACGATAAGTACAACCGTTTCGGAGATAAGTGCGGCCAATGTGACGATCTGGCTTTAAGTCGATTCGATAAAAAATGACGAAAACAGACGGATTTCTCAGGTTTTTACTACATATGAACACTTTCCACATTCTCCCGTGCAACTCGGCTGCTAGTCCTCCTTTCATGCGGAATCTTATGGTCCTAGCTCATGTCCAAGGCACGAAAGCCAGCTAAAAAGTCAATAATCGATACCTAAAACTTGAGTTGTACTACTTCTTACTGGCTATTACAACATCTTAGAAGCTTCATCTGTGTTCTACTATGGTGCTTTCAGTGTCTCCACATAACGCAGCACGTGACATAGATTTGCAGCCGATAAGTACAACCGTTTCAGAGAGAATAGCGGCCAATGTGACGATCTGGCTTTAAGTCGATTCAATAACAAATGACAAAAACGGACGGATTTCTCAGGTTTTTACTACATATGAACACTTTTCACATTCTCCCGTGCAAGTCGGCTGCTATTCCTCCTTTCATGCAGAATCTTAAGGTCGTAGCTCATGTCCAAAGCACCAAAGCCAGCAAAAAAGTCAATAATCGATGATTAAAACTTGAATTGTACTACTTTTTACTGGCTATTACAAGAACGTAGAAGCTTCATCCGTGTTCTACTATTTTATTTCTAGTGTCTCCGCATACCGCAGCACGCGACATAGCTTTGCAGACGATAAGTACAACCGTTTCAGAGAGAAGGGCGGACAATGTGACGATCTGGCTTTAAGTCGATTCGATAACAAATGACGAAAAAGGACGGATTTCTCGGGTTTCTACTACATATGAACACTTTTCACATTCTCCCGTGCAACTCGGCTGCTAGTCCTGCTTTCATGCAGAATCTTAAGGTCCTAGCTCATGTCCAAGGCACCAAAGCCAGCTAAAATTCAATATTTGATACTTAAAATTGGAATTGTACTACGTCTTACTGACTATTACAACATCTTACAAGCTTCATATGTGTTCTACTATGGTGCTTTCAGTGTCTCCACATACCGCAGCACGTGACATAGATTTGCAGACCATAAGTACAACCGTTTCATAGAGAAGAGCGGCCAATGTGACAATCTGGCTTTAAGTCAATTCCATAACAAATGTCGAAAACGGACGGATTTCTCAGGTTTTTACTACATATGAACACTTTTCACATACTCCCGTGCAACTCGGCTGCTAGTCCTGCTTTCATGCAGAATCTTAAGGTCCTAGCTCATGTCCAAGGCACCTAAGCCTGCTAAAAAGTCAATAATCGATACCTAAAACTGGTATTGTACTAATTCTTACTGGCTATTACATCATCTTAGAAGCTTCATCTGTGTTCTACTATGGTGCTTTTAGCGTCTCCGCATACCGCAGCACGCGACATAGCTTTCAGACGATAAGTACAACCCTTTCGGAGAGAAGAGCGGCCAATGTGACGATCTGGCTTTAAGTCGATTCGATAACAAATGACGAAATTGGACGGATTTCTCAGGTTTTTACTACATATGAACACTTTTCACATTCTCCCGTGCAACTCGGCTGCTAGTCCTCCTTTCAAGCAGAATCTTAAGGTCCTAGCTCATGTCCAAGGCACCAAAGCCAACTAAAAATCAATAATCGATGCCTAAAACTTGAATTGTACTACTTCTTACTGGCTATTACATCAACTTAGAAGCTTCATCCGTGTTCTACTATGGTATTTTTAGTGTCTTCGCATACCTCAGCACGCGACATAGCTTTGCAGACGATAAGTACAACCGATTCAGAGAGAATAGCGGCCAATGTGACAATCTGGCTTTAAGTCAATTCCATAACAAATGACGATAACGAACGGATTTCTGAGGTTTTTACTACATATGAACACTTTTCACATTTTCCCGTGCAACTCGGCTGCAAGTCCGCCTTTCATGCTGAATCTTAAGGTCCTAGCTCATGTCCAAGGCACCAAAGCCAGCTAAAAAGTCAATAATCGATACCTAAAACTTGAATTGTACTACTTCTTACTGGCTATTACATCATCTTAGAAGCTTCATCTGTGTTCTACTATGGTGCTTTTAGCGTCTCCGCATACCGCAGCAATCGACATAGCTTTCAGACGATAAGTACAAGCGTTTCGGAGAGAAGAGCGGGCAATGTGACGATCTGGCTTTAAGTCGATTCGATAACAAATGACGAAAACGGACGGATTTCTCAGGTTTTTACTACATATGAACACTTTTCACATTCTCCCGTGCAACTCGGCTGCTAGTCCTCCTTTCATGCAGAATCTTAAGGTCCTAGCTCATGTCCAAGGCATCAAAGCCAGCTAAAAGTCAATAATCGATGATTAAAACTTGAATTGTACTACTTTTTACTGGCTATTACATCAACGTAGAAGCTTCATCCGTGTTCTACTATGGTATTTCTAGTGTCTCCGCATACCGCAGCACGCGACATAGCTTTGCAGACGATAAGTACAACCGTTTCAGAGAGAAGGGCGGACAATGTGACGATCTGGCTTTAAGTCGATTCGATAACAAATGACAAAAAATGACGGATTTCTCGGGTTTCTACTACATATGAACACTTTTCACATTCTCCCGTGCAACTCGGCTGCTAGTCCTGCTTTCATGCTGAATCTTAAGGTCCTAGCTCATGTCCAAGGCAGCAAAGCCAGCTAAAATTCAATAATTGATACCTAAAATTGGAATTGTACTCCTTCTTACTGGCTATTACAACATCTTGGAAGCTTCATCTGTGTTCTACTATGGTGCTTTCAGTGTCTCCACATACCGCAGCACGTGACATAGATTTGCAGACGATAAGTACAACCGTTTCAGAGAGAAGAGCGGCCAATGTGACAATCTCGCTTTAAGTCAATTCCATAACAAATGACGATAACAAACGGATTTCTCAGGTTTTTACTACATATGAACTCTTTTCACATTCTCCCGTGCAACTCGGCTGCAAGTCCGCCTTTCATGCTGAATCTTAAGGTCCTAGCTCATGTCCAAGGCACCAAAGCCAGCTAAAAAGTCAATAATCGATACCTAAAACTTGAATTGTACTACTTCTTACTGGCTATTACATCAACTTAGAAGCTTCATCTGTGTTCTACTATGGTGCTTTTAGCGTCTCCGCATACCGCAGCACGCGACATAGCTTTGCAGACGATAAGTACAACCGATTCAGAGAGAAGAGCGGCCAATGTGACAATCTGGCTTTAAGTCAATTCCATAACAAATGTTGATAACAAACGGATTTCTCAGGATTTTACTACATATGAACTCTTTTCACATTCTCCCGTGAAACTCGGCTGCAAGTCCGCCTTTCATGCTGAATCTTAAGATCCTAGCTCATGTCCAAGGCACCAAAGCCAGCTAAAAAGTCAATAATCGATACCTAAAACTTGAATTGTACTACTTCTTACTGGCTATTACATCATCTTAGAAGCTTCATCTGTGTTCTACTATGGTGCTTTTAGCGTCTCCGCATACCGCAGCACGCAACATAGCTTTCAGACGATAAGTACAACCGTTTCGGAGAGAAGAGCGGGCAATGTGACGATCTGGCTTTAAGTCGATTCGATAACAAATGACGAAAACAGACGGATTTCTCGGGTTTCTACTACATATGAACACTTTTCACATTCTCCCGTGCAACTCGGCTGCTGGTCCTGCTTTCATGCAGAATATTAAGGTCCTAGCTCATGTCCAAGGCACCAAAGCCAGCTAAAATTCAATAATTGATACCTAAAATTGGAATTGTACTACTTCTTACTGGCTATTACAACATCTTAGAAGCTTCATCTGTGTTCTACTATGGTGCTTTCAGTGTCTCCACATACCGCAGCACGTGACATAGATTTGCAGACGATAAGTACAACCGTTTCAGAGAGAATAGCGGCCAATGTGACGATCGGGCTTTAAGTCGATTCAATAACAAATGACAAAAACGGACGGATTTCTCAGGTTTTTACTACATATGAACACTTTTCACATTCTCCCGTGCAAGTCGGCTGCTAGTCCTCCTTTCATGCAGAATCTTAAGGTCCTAGCTCATGTCCAAGGCACCAAAGCCAGCTAAAAGTCAATAATCGATGCCTAAAACTTGAATTATACTACTTCTTACTGGCTATTACATCAACTTAGAAGCTTCATCCGTGTTCTACTATTGTATTTTTAGTGTCTCCGCATACCGCAGCACGCGACATAGCTTTGCAGACGATAAGTACAACCGATTCAGAGAGAATAGCGGCCAATGTGACAATCTGGCTTTAAGTCAATTCCATAACAAATGACGAAAACGGACGGATTTCTCAGGTTTTTACTACAGATGAACACTTTTCACATACTCCCGTGCAACTCGGCTGCTAGTCCTGCTTTCATGCAGAATCTTAAGGTTCTAGCTCATGTCCAAGGCACCAAAGCCAGCTAAAAAGTCAATAATCGATACCTAAAACTGGTATTGTACTAATTCTTACTGGCTATTACGTCATCTTAGAAGCTTCATCTGTGTTCTACTATGGTGCTTTTAGCGTCTCCGCATACCGCAGCACGCGACATAGCTTTCAGACGATAAGTACAACCGTTTCGGAGAGAAGAGCGGCCAATGTGACGATCTGGCTTTAAGTCGATTCGATAACAAATGACGAAAACGGACGGATTTCTCTGGTTTTTACTACATATGAACACTTTTCACATTCTCCCGTGCAACTCGGCTGCTAGTCCTCCTTTCATGCAGAATCTTAAGGTCCTAGCTCATGTCCAAGGCACCAAAGCCAGCTAAAAGTCAATAATCGATGATTAAAACTTGAATTGTACTACTTTTTACTGGCTATTACATCAACGTAGAAGCTTCATCCGTGTTCTACTATGGCATTTCTAGTGTCTCCGCATACCGCAGCACGCGACATAGTTTTGGAGACGATAAGTACAACCGTTTCAGAGAGAAGGGCGGACAATGTGACGATCTGGCTTTAAGTCGATTCGATAACAAATGACGAAAATGGACGGATTTCTCGGGTTTCTACTGCATACGAACACTTTTCACATTCTCCCGTGCAACTCGGCTGCTAGTCCTCCTTTCATGCAGAACCTTGAGGTCCTAGCTCATGTCCAAGGAACCAAAGCCAGCTAAAAAGTCAATAATAGATACCTAAAACTGGAATTGTACCACTTCTTACTGGCTATTACATCAACTTAGAAGCTTTGTCTGTGTTCTACTATGGTGCTTTTAGTGTCTCCACATACCGCAGCACGCGACATAGCTTTGCAGACGATAAGTACAACCGTTTCAGAGAGAAGAGCGGCCAATGTGACGATCTGGCTTTAAGTCGATTCGATAACAAATGACGATAACGAACGGATTTCTTAGGTTTTTACTACATATGAACACTTTTCACATTCTCCCGTGCAACTCGGCAGCTAGTCCTCCTTTCACGCAGAATCTTAAGGTCCTAGCTCTTGTCCAAGGCACCAAAGCGAGCTAAAAAGTCAATAATCGATAACTAAAACTTGAATTTTACTACTTCTTACTGGCTATTACATCAACTTAGAAGCTTCATCTGTGTTCTACTATGGTGCTTTTAGTGTCACCGCATACCGCAGCACGCGACATAGCTTTGCAGACTATACGTACAACCGTTTCAGAAAGAAGAGCGGCCAATGTGACGATCTGGCTTTAAGTCGATTCGATAATAAATGACGAAAACGGACGGATTTCTCAGGTTTTTACTAGATATGAACACTTTTCACATTCTCCCGTGCAACTCAGCTGCTAGTCCTCCTTTCATGCAGAATCTTAAGGTCCTAGCTCATGTCCAAGGCACCAAAGCCAGCTAACAGTCAATAATCGATACCTAAAAGTGGAATTGTACTAATTCTTACTGGCTATTACATCAACTTAGAAGCTTCATCCGTGTTCTACTATGGTATTTTTAGTGTCTCGGCATACCGCAGCACGCGACATAGCTTTCAGACGATAAGTACAACCGTTTCAGAGACAAGAGCGGCCAATGTGACGATCTGGCTTTAAGTCGATTCAATAACGAATGACAAAAACGGACGGATTTCTCAGGTTTTTACTGCATATGAAAACTTTTCACATTCTCCCGTGCAACTCGGCTGCTAGTCCTCCTTTCATGCAGAATCTTAAGGTCCTACCTCATGTCCAAGGCACCAAAGCCAGCTAAAAGTCAATAATCGATGATTAAAACTTGAATTGTACTACTTCTTACTGGCTATTACATCAACTTAGAAGCTTCATCCGTGTTCTACTATGGTATTTTTAATGTCCCCGCATACAGGAGCACGCGACATAGCTTTGCAGACGATAAGTACAACCGTTTCAGAGAGAAGGGCGGACAATGTTACGATCTGTCTTCAAGTCGACTCGATAACAAAAGACGAAAACGGACGGATTTCTCAGGTTAATACTACATATTAACACTTTTCACATTCTCCCGTGCAACTCGGCTGCTGGTCCTGCTTTCATGCAGAATCTTAAGGTTGTAGCTCATGTCCAAGGCACCAAAGCCAGCTAAAAAGTCAATAATCGATACCTAAAACTGGTATTGTACTAATTCTTACTGGCTATTACGTCATCTTAGAAGCTTCATCTGTGTTCTACTATGGTGCTTTTAGCGTCTCCGCATACCGCAGCACGCGACATAGCTTTCAGACGATAAGTACAACCGTTTCGGAGAGAAGAGCGGCCAATGTAACGATCTGGCTTTAAGTCGATTCGATAACAAATGACGAAAACGGACGGATTTCTCTGGTTTTTACTACATATGAACACTTTTCACATTCTCCCGTGCAACTCGGCTGCTAGTCCTCCTTTCATGCAGAATCTTAAGGTCCTAGCTCATGTCCAAGGCACCAAAGCCAGCTAAAAGTCAATAATCGATGATTAAAACTTGAATTGTACTACTTTTTACTGGCTATTACATCAACGTAGAATCTTCATCCGTGTTCTACTATGGTATTTCTAGTGTCTCCGCATACCGCAGCACGCGACATAGTTTTGGAGACGATAAGTACAACCGTTTCAGAGAGAAGGGCGGACAATGTGACGATCTGGCTTTAAGTCGATTCGATAACAAATGACGAAAACGGACGGATTTCTCGGGTTTCTACTACATATGAACACTTTTCACATTCTCCCGTGCAACTCGGCAGCTAGTCCTCCTTTCATGCAGAACCTTGAGGTCCTAGCTCATGTCCAAGGAACCAAAGCCAGCTAAAAAGTCAATAATAGATACCTAAAACTGGAATTGTACCACTTCTTACTGGCTATTACATCAACTTAGAAGCTTTGTCTGTGTTCTACTATGGTGCTTTTAGTGTCTCCACATACCGCAGCACGCGACATAGCTTTGCAGACGATAAGTACAACCGTTTCAGGGAGAAGAGCGGCCAATGTGACGATCTGGCTTTAAGTCGATTCGATAATAAATGACGAAAACGGACGGATTTCTCAGGTTTTTACTAGATATGAACACTTTTCACATTCTCCCGTGCAACTCAGCTGCTAGTCCTCCTTTCATGCAGAATCTTAAGGTCCTACCTCATGTCCAAGGCACCAAAGCCAGCTAAAAGTCAATAATCGATGATTAAAACTTGAATTGTACTACTTCTAACTGGCTATTACATTAACTTAGATGCTTCATCCGTGTTCTACTATGGTATTTTTAATGTCCCCGCATACAGGAGCACGCGACATAGCTTTGCAGACGATAAGTACAACCGTTTCAGAGAGAAGGGCAGACAATGTTACGATCTGTCTTCAAGTCGACTCGATAACAAAAGACGAAAACGGACGGATTTCTCAGGTTAATACTACATATTAACACTTTTCACATTCTCCCGTGCAACTCGGCTGCTAGTCCTCCTTTCATGCAGAATCTTAAGGTCCTAGCTCATGTCCAAGGCACCAAAGCCAGCTAAAAAGTCAATAATTGATACCTAAAATTGGAATTGTACTACTTCTAACTGGCTATTACATCAACTTAGAAGCTTCATCCGTGTTCTACTATGGTATTTTTGGTGTCTCCGCATACCGCAGCACGCGACATAGCTTTGCAGACGATAAGTAAAACCGATTCAGAGAGAAGAGCGGCCAATGTGACAATCTGGCTTTAAGTCAATTCCATAACAAATGACGATAACGAACGGATTTCTCAGGTTTTTACTACATATGAACACTTTTCACATTCTCCCGTGCAACTCGGCTGCTAGTCCTCCTTTCATGCAAAATCTTAAGGTCCTAGCTCATGTCCAATTCACCAAAGCCAGCTAAAAGTCAATAATCGATGCCTAAAACTTGAATTGTACTACTTCTTTCTGGCTATTACATCAACTTAGAAGCTTCATCCGTGTTCTACTATGGTATTTTTAGTGTCTCCGCATACCGCAGCACGCGACATAGCTTTGCAGACGATAAGTACAACCGTTTCAGAGAGAAGGGCGGACAATGTGACGATCTGGCTTTAAGTCGATTCGATAACAAATGACGAAAACGGACGGATTTCTCGTATTTCTACTACATATGAACACTTTTCACATTCTCCCGTGCAACTCGGCTGCTAGTCCTCCTTTCATGCAGAACCTTGAGGTCCTAGCTCATGTCCAAGGAACCAAAGCCAGCTAAAAAGTCAATAATAGATACCTAAAACTGGAATTGTACTACTTCTTACTGGCTATTACATCAACTTAGAAGCTTTGTCTGTGTTCTACTATGGTGCTTTTAGTGTCACCACATACCGCAGCACGCGACATAGCTTTGCAGACGATAAGTACAACCGTTTCAGAGAGAAGAGCGGCCAATGTCACGATCTGGCTTTAAGTCGATTCGATAACAAATGACGATAACGAACGGATTTCTTAGGTTTTTACTACATATGAACACTTTTCACATTCTCCCGTGCAACTCAGCTGCTAGTCCTCCTTTCATGCAGAATCTTAAGGTTCTAGCTCATGTCCAAGGCACGAAAGCCAGCTAATAGTCAATAATCGATACCTAAAATTGGAATTGTACTAATTCTTACTGGCTATTACATCAACTTAGAAGCTTCATCCGTGTTCTACTATGGTATTTTTAGTGTCTCGGCATACCGCAGCACGCGACATAGCTTTCAGGCGATAAGTACAACCGTTTCAGAGAGAAGAGCAGCCAATGTGACGATCTGGCTTTAAGTCGATTCAATAACAAATGACAAAAACGGACGGATTTCTCAGGTTTTTACTGCATATGAAAACTTTTCACATTCTCCCGTGCAACTCGGCTGCTAGTCCCCCTTTCATGCAGAATCTTAAGGTCCTACCTCATGTCCAAGGCACCAAAGCCAGCTAAAAGTCAATAATCGATGATTAAAACTTGAATTGTACTATTTCTTACTGGCTATTACATCAACTTAGAAGCTTCATCCGTGTTCTACTATGGTATTTTTAGTGTCCCCGCATACAGGAGCACGCGACATAGCTTTGCAGACGATAAGTACAACCGTTTCAGAGAGAAGGGCGGACAATGTTACGATCTGTCTTCATTCGACTCGATGACAAAAGACGAAAACGGACGGATTTCTCAGGTTAATACTACATATTAACACTTTTCACATTCTCCCGTGCAACTCGGCTGCTAGTCCTCCTTTCATGCAGAATCTTAAGGTCCTAGCTCATGTCAAAGGCACCAAAGACAGCTAAAAAGTCAATAATTGATACCTAAAATTGGAATTGTACTACTCCTTACTGGCTATTACAACATCTTAGAAACTTCATCTGTGTTCTACTATGGTGCTTTCAGTGTCTCCACATACCGCAGCACGTGACATACATTTGCAGACGATATGTACAACCGTTTCAGAGAGATGGGCGGACAATGTGACGATCTGGCTTTAAGTCGATTGGATAACAAATGACGAAAACGGACGGATGTTTCGGGTTTTTACTACATATGAATACTTTTCACATTCTCCCGTGCAACTCGGCTGCTAGTCCTCCTTTCATGCAGAATCTTAAGGTCCTAGCTCTTGTCCCAGTCACCAAAGCCAGCTAAAAGGCAATAATCGATGATTAAAACTTGAATTGTACTATTTCTTACTGGCTATTACATCAACTTAGAAGCTTCATCCGTGTTCTACTATGGTATTTTTAGTGTCTCGGCATACCGCAGCACGCGACATAGCTTTGCAGACGATAAGTACAACCGTTTCAGAGAGATGGGCGGACAATGTGACGATCTGGCTTTAAGTCGATTGGATAACAAATGACGAATACGGACGGATGTTTCGGGTTTTTACTACATATGAATACTTTTCACATTCTCCCGTGCAACTCGGCTGCTATTCCTCCTTTCATGCAGAATCTTGAGGTCCTAGCTCATGTCCAAGGCACCAAAGCCAGCTAAAAAGTCAATAATTGATACCTAAAACTGGAATTGTACTACTTCTTACTGGCTATTACATCAACTTAGAAGCTTTGTATGTGTTCTACTATGGTGCTTTTAGTGTCTCCACATACCGCAGCACGCGACATAGCTTTGCAGACGATAAGTACAACCGTTTCAGAGAGAAGAGTGACCAATGTCACGATCTGGCTTTAAGTCGATTCGATAACAAATGACGATAACGAACGGATTTTTTAGGTTTTTACTACATATGAACACTTTTCACATTCTCCCGTGCAACTCGGCAGCTAGTCCTCCTTTCACGCAGAATCTTAAGGTCCTAGCTCTTGTCCAAGGCACCAAAGCCAGCTAAAAAGTCAATAATCGATACCTAAAACTTGAAATTTGCTACTTCTTACTGGCTATTACATCAACTTAGAAGCTTCATCTGTGTTCTACTATGGAGCTTTTAGTGTCACCGCATACGCAGCACGCGACAAAGCTTTGCAGACTATAAGTACAACCGTTTCAGAAAGAAGAGCGGCCAATGTGACGATCTGGCTTTAAGTCGATTCCATAACAAATGACGAAAACGGACGGATTTCTCAGGTTTTTACTACATATGAACACTTTTCACATTCTCCCGTGCAACTCAGCTGCTAACCCTCCTTTCATGCAGAATCTTAAGGTCCTAGCTCATGTCCAAGGCACCAAAGCTAGCTATAAGTCAATAATCGTTAATTAAAACTGGTATTGTACTAATTCTTACTGGCTATTACATCAACTTAGAAGCTTCATCCGTGTTCTACTATGGTATTTTTAGTGTCTCGGCATACCGCAGCACGCGACATAGCTTTCAGACGATAAGTACAACCGTTTCAGAGAGAAGAGCGGCCAATGTGACTATCTGGCTTTAAGTCGATTCAATAACAAATGACAAAAACGGACGGATTTCTTAGGTTTTTACTGCATATGAACACTTTTCACATTCTCCCGTGCAACTCGGCTGCTAGTCCTCCTTTCATGCAGGATCTTAAGGTCCTAGCTCATGTCCAAGGCACCAAAGCCAGCTAAAAGTCAATAATCGATGATTAAAACTTGAATTGTACTACTTCTTACTGGCTATTACATCAACTTAGAAGCTTCATCTGTGTCCTACTATGGTGTTTTTAGTGTCTCCGCATACCGCAGCACGCGACATAGCTTTGCAGACGATAAGTACAACCGATTCAGAGAGAAGAGCGGCCAATGTGACGATCTGGCTTTAAGTCGATTCGATAACAAATGACGAAAACGGACGGATTTCTCAGGTTAATACTACATATTAACACATTTCACATTCTCCCATGCAACTTTTCTGCTAGTCCTCCTCTCATGCAGATTCGTAAGGTCCTAGCTCATGTCCAAGGCACCCAAGCAAGCTAAAAAGTCAATAATCGATACCTAAAACTTGAATTGTACTACTTCTTACTGGCTATTACATCAACTTAGAAGCTTCATCTGTGTCCAACTATGGTGATTTTAGTGTCTCCGCATACCGCAGCACACGACATAGCTTTGCAGACGATAAGTACAACCGTTTCAGAGAGAAGAGCGGCCAATGTGACGATCTGGCTTTAAGTCGATTCGATAACAAATGACGAAAACGGACGGATTTCTCAGGTTTTTACTACATATGAACACTTTTCACATTCTCCCGTTCAACTCGGCTGCTAGTCTCCATTCATGCGGAAACTTAAGGTCCTAGCTCATGTCCAAGGCACCAAAGCCAGCTAAAAAGTCAATAATCGATACCTAAAACTTGAATTGTACTACCTCTTACGGGCTATTACTTTAACTTAGAAGCTTCATCTGTGTTCAACTATGGTGCTTTTAGTGTCTCCGAATACCGCAGCACGCGACATAGCTTTGCAGACGATAAGTACAACCGTTTCAGAGAGAAGAGCGGCCAATGTGACGATCTGGCTTTAAGTCGATTCGATAACAAATGACGAAAACGGACGTATTTCTCAGAGTTTTACTACATATGAACACTTTTCACATTCTCCCGTGCATCTCGGCTGCTAGTCCTCCTTTCATGCAGAATCTTAAGGTCCTAGCTCATGTCCAAGGCACCAAAGCCAGCCAAAAAGTCAATAATCGATACCTAAAACTTGAATTGCACTACATCTTACTGGCTATTACATCATCTTATAAGCTTCATCTGTGTTCTACTATGGTGCTTTCAGTGTCTCCGAATACCGCAGCACGCGACATAGCTTTGCAGACGATAAGTACAACCGATTCAGAGAGAAGAGCGGCTAATGTGACGATGTGGCTGTAAGTCAATTCCATTACAAATGACGAAAACGGACGGATTTCTCAGGTTTTTACTACATATGAACACTTTTCACATTCTCCCCTGCACTTCGGCTGCTAGTCCACCTTTCATGCAGAATCTTAAGGTCCTAGCTCATGTCCAAGGCACCAAAGCCAGCTAAAAGTCAATAATCGATGCCCAAATCTTGAATTGTACTACTTCTTACTGGCTATTACATCAACTTAGAAGCTTCATCTGTGTTCTAATATGGTGCTTTCAGTGTCTCCGAATACCGCAGCACGCGACATAGCTTTGCAGACGATAAGTACAACCGTTTCAGAGAGAAGAGCGGTCAATGTGACGATGTGGCTTTAAGTCAATTCCATAACAAATGACGAAAACGGACGGATTTCTCAGGTTTTTACTACATATGAACACTGTTCACATTCTCCGCTGCAATTCGGCTGCTAGTCCACCTTTGATGCTGAATCTTAAGGTCCTAGCTCATGTCCAAGGCACCAAAGCCAGCTAAAAAGTCAATAATCGATAACTAAAACTTGAGTTGTACTACCTCTTACTGGCTATTACTTTAACTTAGAAGCTTCATCTGTGTTCTACTATGGTGCTTTTAGTGTCTCCGCATACCGCAGCATTTGACATAGCTTTGCAGACTATAAGTACAACCGTTTCAGAGAGAAGAGCGGCCAATGTGACGATCTGGCTTTAAGTCAATTCGATAAGAAATGACGAAAACGGACGTATTTCTCAGGGTTTAATACATATGAACACTTTTCACATTCTCCCGTGCAACTCGGCTGCTACTCCTCCTTTAATGCAGAATGTTAAGGTCCTAGCTCATGTCCAAGGCACCAAAGCCAGCCAAAAAGTCAATAATCGATACCTAAAACTGGTATTGTACTAATTCTTACTGGCTATTACATCATCTTAAAAGCTTCATCTGTGTTCTACTATGGTGCTTTTAGTGTCTCCGCATACCGCAGCACGCGACATAGCTTTCAGACGATAAGTACAACCGTTTCAGAGAGAAGAGCGGACAATGTGAAGATCTGGCTTTAAGTCGATTGGATAACAAAAGACGAAAACGGACGGATTTCTCAGGTTAATACTACATTTGAGCACTTTTCACGTTCTCCCATGCAACGTTTCTGCTAGTCTCCCTCTCATGCAGATTCGTAGGGTCCTAGCTCATGTCCAAGGCACCAAAGCCAGCTAAAAAGTCAATAATCGATAACTAAAACTTGAATTGTACTACTTCTTACTGGCTATTACCTCAACTAAGAAGCTTCATCTGTGTCCTACTATGGTGATTTTAGTGTCTCCACATACCGCAGCACGCGACATAGCTTTGCAGACGATAAGTACAACCGTTTCAGGGAGAAGAGCGGCCAATGTGACGATCTGGCTTTAAGACCATACGATAACCAATGACGAAAACGTACTGATTTCTCGGGTTTTTACTACATATGAACACTTTTCACATTCTCCCGTGCAACTCGGCTACTAGTCCTCCTTTCATGCAGAATCTTAAGGTCCTAGCTCATGTCCAAGGCACCAAAGCCAGCTAAAAAGTCAATAATCGATATCTAAAATTTCAATTGTACTACTTCGTACTAGCTATTACATCAACTTAGAAGTTTCATCTGTGTTCTACCATGGTGCCTTTAGTGTCTCCACATACCGCAGCACGCGATATAGCTTAGCAGACGATAAGTACAACCGTTTCAGAGAGAAGAGCGGCCAATGTCACGATCTGGCTTTAAGTCGATTCGATAATAAATGACGAAAACGGACGGATCTCTCAGGTTTTTACTAGATATGAACACTTTTCACATTCTCCCGTGCAACTCGGCTGCTAGTCCTCCTTTCATGCAAAATCTTAAGGTCCTAGCTCATGTCCAATTCACCAAAGCCAGCTAAAAGTCAATAATCGATGCCTAAAACTTGAATTGTACTACTTCTTACTGGCTATTACATCAACTTAGAAGCTTCATCCGTGTTCTACTATGGTATTTTTAGTGTCTCCGCATACCGCAGCACGCGACATAGCTTTGCAGACGATAAGTACAACCGTTTCAGAGAGAAGGGCGGACAATGTGACGATCTGGCTTTAAGTCGATTCGATAACAAATGACGAAAACGGACGGATTTCTCGTATTTCTACTACATATGAACACTTTTCACATTCTCCCGTGCAACTCGGCTGCTAGTCCTCCTTTCATGCAGAACCTTGAGGTCCTAGCTCATGTCCAAGGAACCAAAGCCAGCTAAAAAGTCAATAATAGATACCTAAAACTGGAATTGTACTACTTCTTACTGGCTATTACATCAACTTAGAAGCTTTGTCTGTGTTCTACTATGGTGCTTTTAGTGTCACCACATACCGCAGCACGCGACATAGCTTTGCAGACGATAAGTACAACCGTTTCAGAGAGAAGTGCGGCCAATGTGACGATCTGGCTTTAAGTCGATTCAATAACAAATGACTAAAACGGACGGATTTCTCAGGTTTTTACTGCATATGAAAACTTTTCACATTCTCCCGCGCAACTCGGCTGCTAGTCCTCCTTTCATGCAGAATCTTAAGGTCCTACCTCATGTCCAAGGCACCAAAGCCAGCTAAAAGTCAATAATCGATGATTAAAACTTGAATTGTACTATTTCTTACTGGCTATTACATCAACTTAGAAGCTTCATCCGTGTTCTACTATGGTATTTTTAGTGTCGCCGCATACAGGAGCACGCGACATAGCTTTCTAGACGATAAGTACAACCGTTTCAGAGAGAAGGGCGGACAGTGTGACGATCTGGCTTTAAGTCGATTCGATAACAAATGACGATAACGAACGGATTTTTTAGGTTTTTACTACATATGAACACTTTTCACATTCTCCCGTGCAACTCGGCAGCTAGTCCTCCTTTCACGCAGAATCTTAAGGTCCTAGCTCTTGTCCAAGGCACCAAAGCCAGCTAAAAAGTCAATAATCGATACCTAAAACTTGAAATTTGCTACTTCTTACTGGCTATTACATCAACTTAGAAGCTACATCTGTGTTCTACTATGGTGCTTTTAGTGTCACCGCATACCGCAGCACGCGACAAAGCTTTGCAGACTATAAGTACAACCGTTTCAGAAAGAAGAGCGGCCAATGTGACGATCTGGCTTTAAGTCGATTCCATAACAAATGACAAAAACGGACGGATTTCTCAGGTTTTTACTACATATGAACACTTTTCACATTCTCCCGTGCAACTCGGCTGCTAGTCCTCCTTTCATGCAGAATCTTAAGGTCCTAGCTCATGTCCAAGGCACCAAAGCTAGCTATAAGTCAATAATCGTTAATTAAAACTGGTATTGAACTAATTCTTACTGGCTATTACATCAACTTAGAAGCTTCATCCGTGTTCTACTATGGTATTTTTAATGTCTCGGCATACCGCAGCACGCGACATAGCTTTCAGACGATAAGTACAACCGTTTCAGAGAGAAGAGCGGCCAATGTGACTATCTGGCTTTAAGTCGATTCAATAACAAATGACAAAAACGGACGGATTTCTTAGGTTTTTACTGCGTATGAACACTTTTCACATTCTCCCGTGCAACTCGGCTGCTAGTCATCCTTTCATGCAAGATCTTAAGGTCCTAGCTCATATCCAAGGCACCAAAGCCAGCTAAAAGTCAATAATCGATGATTAAAACTTGAATTGTACTACTTCTTACTGGCTATTACATCAACTTAGAAGCTTCATCTGTGTCCTACTATGGTGATTTTAGTGTCTCCGCATACCGCAGCACGCGACATAGCTTTGCAGACGATAAGTACAACCGTTTCAGAGAGAATAGCGGCCAATGTGACGATCTGGCTTTAAGTCGATTCGATAACAAATGACGAAAACGGACGGATTTCTCAGGTTTTTACTACATATGAACACTTTTCACATTCTCCCGTTCAACTCGGCTGCTAGTCCTCCATTCATGCACAATCTTAAGGTCCTAGCTCATGTCCAAAGTACCAAAGCCAGCTAAAAAGTCAATAATCGATACCTAAAACTTGAATTGTACTACTTCTTACTGGCTATTACATCATCTTAGATGCTTCATCTGTGTTCTACTATGGTGCTTTTAGTGTCTCCGAATACCGCAGCACGCGACATAGCTTTGCAGACGATAAGTACAACCGATTCAGAGAGAAGAGCGGCCAATGTGACGATCTGGCTTTAAGTCGATTCGATAACAAATGACGAAGACGGACGGATTTCTCAGGTTAATACTACATATTAACACATTTCACATTCTCCCATGCAACTTTTCTGCTAGTCCTCCTCTCATGCAGATTCGTAAGGTCCTAGCTCATGTCCAAGGCACCCAAGCAAGCTAAAAAGTCAATAATCGATACCTAAAACTTGAATTGTACTACTTCTTACTGGCTATTACATCAACTTAGCAGCTTCATCTGTGTCCAACTATGGTGATTTTAGTGTCTCCGCATACCGCAGCACACGACAGAGCTTTGCAGACGATAAGTACAACCGTTTCAGAGAGAAGAGCGGCCAATGTGACGATCTGGCTTTAAGTCGATTCGATAGCAAATGACGAAAACGGACGGATTTCTCAGGTTTTTACTACATATGAACACTTTTCACATTCTCCCGTTCAACTCGGCTGCTAGTCCTCCATTCATGTGGAATCTTAAGGTCCTAGCTCATGTCCAAGGCACCAAAGCCAGCTAAAAAGTCAATAATCGATACCTAAAACTTGAATTGTACTACCTCTTACGGGCTATTACTTTAACTTAGAAGCTTCATCTGTGTTCAACTATGGTGCTTTTAGTGTCTCCACATACCGCAGCACGCGACATAGCTTTGCAGACGATAAGTACAACCGATTCAGAGAGAAGAGCGGCCAATGTGACGATCTGGCTTTAAGTCGATTCGATAACAAATGACGAAAACGGACGTATTTCTCAGAGTTTTACTACATATGAACACTTTTCACATTCTCCCGTGCATCTCGGCTGCTAGTCCTCCTTTCATGCAGAATCTTAAGGTCCTAGCTCATGTCCAAGGCACCAAAGCCAGCCAAAAAGTCAATAATCGATACCTAAAACTTGAATTGCACTACATCTTACTGGCTATTACATCATCTTATAAGCTTCATCTGTGTTCTACTATGGTGCTTTCAGTGTCTCCGAATACCGCAGCACGCGACATAGCTTTGCAGACGATAAGTACAACCGATTCAGAGAGAAGAGCGGCCAATGTGACGATGTGGCTTTAAGTCAATTCCATAACAAATGACGAAAACGGACGGATTTCTCAGGTTTTTACTACATATGAACACTTTTCACATTCTCCCCTGCAATTCGGCTGCTAGTCCACCTTTCATGCAGAATCTTAAGGTCCTAGCTCATGTCCAAGGCACCAAAGCCAGCTAAAAAGTCAATAATCGATAACTAAAACTTGAGTTGTACTACTTCTTACTGGCTAATACATCAACTTAGAAGCTTCATCTGTGTTCTACTATGGTGCTTTTAGTGTCTCCGCATACCGCAGCATTTGACATAGCTTTGCAGACTATAAGTACAACCGTTTCAGAGAGAAGAGCGGCCAATGTGACGATCTGGCTTTAAGTCAATTCGATAAGAAATGACGAAAACGGACGTATTTCTCAGGTTTTAATACATATGAACACTTTTCACATTCTCCCGTGCAACTCGGCTGCTACTCCTCCTTTAATGCAGAATGTTAAGGTCCTAGCTCATGTCCAAGGCACCAAAGCCAGCCAAAAAGTCAATAATCGATACCTAAAACTGGTATTGTACTAATTCTTACTGGCTATTACATCATCTTAAAAGCTTCATCTGTGTTCTACTATGGTGCTTTTAGTGTCTCCGCATACCGCAGCACGCGACATAGCTTTCAGACGATAAGTACAACCGTTTCAGAGAGAAGAGCGGACAATGTGAAGATCTGGCTTTAAGTCGATTGGATAACAAAAGACGAAAACGGACGGATTTCTCAGGTTAATACTACATATGAGCACTTTTCACGTTCTCCCATGCAACGTTTCTGCTAGTCTCCCTCTCATGCAGTTTCTTAGGGTCCTAGCTCATGTCCAAGGCACCAAAGCCAGCTAAAAAGTCAATAATCGATAACTAAAACTTGAATTGTACTACTTCTTACTGGCTATTACCTCAACTAAGAAGCTTCATCTGTGTCCTACTATGGTGATTTTAGTGTCTCCACATACCGCAGCACGCGACATAGCTTTGCAGACGATAAGTACAACCGTTTCAGGGAGAAGAGCGGCCAATGTGACGATCTGGCTTTAAGACCATACGATAACCAATGATAAAACGTACTGATTTCTCGGGTTTTTACTACATATGAACACTTTTCACATTCTCCCGTGCAACTCGGGTACTAGTCCTCCTTTCATGCAGAATCTTAAGGTCCTAGCTCATGTCGAAGGCACCAAAGCCAGCTAAAAAGTCAATAATCGATATCTAAAATTTCAATTGTACTACTTCGTACTAGCTATTACATCAACTTAGGAGTTTCATCGGTGTTCTACCATGGTGCTTTTAGTGTCTCCACATACCGCAGCACGCGACATAGCTTAGCAGACGATAAGTACAACCGTTTCAGAGAGAAGAGTGGCCAATGTCACGATCTGGCTTTAAGTCGATTCGATAACAATTGACGAAAACGGAAGTATTTCTCAGGGTTTTACTACATATGAACACTTTTCACATTCTCCCGTGCAACTCGGCTGCTACTCCTCCTTTAATGCAGAATGTTAAGGTCCTAGCTCATGTCCAAGGCACCAAAGCCAGCTAAAAAGTCAATAATCGATACCTAAAACTTGAATTGTACTACCTCTTACTGGCTATTACTTTAACTTAGAAGCTTCATCTGTGTTCTACTATGGTGCTTTTAGTGTCTCCGAATACCGCAGCACGCGACTTAGCTTTGTAGACGATAAGTACAACCGATTCAGAGAGAAGAGCGGACAATGTGACGATCTGGCTTTAAGTCAATTCCATAACAAATGACGAAAACGGACGGATTTCTCAGGTTTTTACTACATATGAAAACTTTTCACATCCTCCCGTGCAGCTCGGCTGCTAGTCCTCCTTTCATGCAGAATCTTAAGGTCCTAGCTCATCTCCAAGGCACCAAAGCCAGCTAAAAGTCAATAATCGATGCCCAAATCTTGAATTGTACTACTTCTTACTGGCTATTACATCAACTTAGAAGCTTCATCTGTGTTCTACTATGGTTATTTTAGTGTCTCCGCATACCGCAGCACGCGACATAGCTTTGCAGACGATAAGTACAACCGATTCAGAGAGAAGAGCGGCCAATGTAACGATCGGGCTTTAAGCCGATTCGATAACAAATGACGAAAATGGACGGAATTCTCAGGTTTTTACTACATATGAAAACTTTTCACATCCTCCCGTGCAGCTCGGCTGCTAGTCCTCCTTTCATGCAGAATCTTAAGGTCCTAGCTCATGTCCAAGGCACCGAAGCCAGCTAAAAAGTCAATAATCGATACCTAAAACTTGAGTTGTACTACTTCTTACTGGCTATTACATCAACTTAGAAGCTTCATCTGTGGTCTACTATGGTGCTTTTAGTGTCTCCACATACCGCAGCACTCGACATAGCTTTGCAGACGATAAATACAACCGTTTCAGAGAGAAGAGCGGCCAATGTGACGATCTGGCTTTAAGACGATTCGATAACCAATGACGAAAACGTACGGATTTCTCGGGTTTTTACTACATATGAACACTTTTCACATTCTCCCGTGCAATTCGGCTGCTAGTCCTCCTTTCATGCAGAATCTTAAAGTCCTAGCTCATGTCCAAGGCACCAAAGCCAGCTAAAATGTCAATAATCGATATCTAAAATTTCAATTGTACTACTTCTTACTAGCTATTACATCAACTCAGAAGCTTCATCTGTGTTCTACTATGCTGCTTTTAGTGTCTCCGCATACTGCAGCACGCGACATAGCTTTGCAGACGATAAGTGCAACCGTTTCAGAGATAAAAGCGCCCAATGTGACGATCAGGCTTTAAGTCGATTCGATAACAAACGACGAAAACGGACGGATTTCTCAGGTTTTTACTACATATGAACACTTTTCACATTCTCCCGTGCAACTCGGCTGCTAGTACTGCTTTCATGCAGAATCTTAAGGTCCTAGCTCATGTCCAAGGCACCAAAGCCAGCTAAAAAGTCAATAGTCGATACCTAAAACTCTAATTGTACTACTTCTTACTGGCTATTACATCAACTTAGAAGATTCATCTGTGTTCTACTATGGTGCTTTTAGTGTCTCCACATACCGCAGCACGCGACATAGCTTAGCAGACGATAAGTACAGCCGTTTCAGAGAGAAGAGTGGCCAATGTCGCGATCTGGCTTTAAGTCGATTCGATAACAAATGACGATAACGAACGGATTTCTCAGGTTTTTACTACATATGAACACTTTTCACATTCTCCCGTGCAACTCGGCTGCTAGTCCTCTTTTCATGCAGAATCTTAAGGTCCTAGCTCATGTGCAAGGCACCAAAGCCAGCTAAAAAGTCAATAATCGATACCTAAAACTTTAATTTTACTACTTCTTACTGGCTATTACATCAACTTAGAAGCTTCATCTGTGTTCTACTGTGGTGCTTTTAGTGTCTCCGCATACCGCAACACGCGACATAGCTTTGCAGACTAAAAGTACAACCGTTTCAGAGAGAAGAGCGGCCCATGTGTCGATCTGGCATTAAGTCGAATCGATAACAAATGACGAAAACGGTCGTATTTCTCAGGGTTTTACTACATATGAACTCTTTTCACATTCTCCCGTGCAACTAGGCTGCTACTCCTCCTTACATGCAGAATCTTAAGGTCCTAGCTCATGTCCAAGGCACCAAAGCCAGCTAAAAAGTCAATAATCGATATCTAAAATTCCAATTGTACTACTTCATACTAGCTATTATATCAACTTAGAAGCTTCATCTGTGTTCTACTATGGTGCTTTTAGTGTCTCCGCATACCGCAGCACGCGACATAGCTTTGCAGACGATAAGTACAACCATTTCAGAGAGAAGAGCGGCCAATGTCACGATCCGGTTTTTAAGTCGATTCGATAACCAATGACGAAAACGTACGGATTGCTCACGTTTTTACTACAATCGAACACTTTTCACATTCTCCCGTACAACTCGGCTGCTAGTCCTTCTTTCATGCAGAATCTTAAGGTCCTAGCTCATGTCCAAGGCACCAAAGCCAGCTACAAAGTCAATAATCGATACCTAAAACTTGAATTGTACTACATCTTACTGGCTATTACATCAACTTAGAAGCTTCATCTGTGTTCTACTATGGTGCTTTTACTGGCTCTGCATACCGCAGCACGCGACATAGCTTTGCAGACTATAAGTACAACCGTTTCAGAGAGAAGAGCGGCAAATGTGACGATCTGTCTTTAAGTCGATTCGATAACAACTGATAAAAACAGACGTATTTCTCAGGTTTTTACTACATATGAACACTTTTCACATTCTCCCGTGCTACTCGGCTGCTAGTCCTCCTTTCATGCCGAATCTCAAGGTCCTAGCTCATGTCCAAGGCACCAAAGCCAGCTAAAAAGTCAATAATCGATACCTAAAACTTGAGTTGTACTACCTCTTACTGGCTATTACTTTAACTTAGAAGCTTCATCTGTGTTCTACTATGGTGCTTTTAGTGTCTCCGAATACCGCAGCACGCGACATAGCTTTGCAGACGATAAGTACAACCGATTCAGAGAGAAGAGCGGACAATGTGACGATCTGGCTTTAAGTCAATTCCATAACAAATGACGAATACGGACGGATTTCTCAGGTTTTTACTACATATGAAAACTTTTCACATCCTCCCGTGCAGCTCGGCTGCTAGTCCTCCTTTCATGCAGAATCTTAAAGTCCTAGCTCATGTCCAAGGCACCAAAGCCAGCTAAAATGTCAATAATCGATATCTAAAATTTCAATTGTACTACTTCTTACTAGCTATTTCATCAACTTAGAAGCTTCATCTGTGTTCTACTATGCTGCTTTTAGTGTCTCCGCATACTGCAGCACGCGACATAGCTTTGCAGACGATAAGTGCAACCGTTTCAAAAGAAAAGCGCCACATGTGACGATCAGGCTGTAAGTCGATTCGATAACAAACGACGAAAACGGACGGATTTCTCAGGTTTTTACTACATATGAACACTTTTCACATTCTCCCGTGCAACTCGGCTGCTAGTACTGCTTTCATGCAGAATCTTAAGGTCCTAGCTCATGTCCATGGCACCAAAGCCAGCTAAAAAGTCAATAGTCGATACCTAAAACTGGAATTGTACTACTTCGTACTGGCTATTACATCAACTTAGAAGTTTCATCTGTGTTCTACTATGGTGCTTTTAGTGTCTCCACATACCGCAGCACGCGACATAGCTTTGCAGACTATAAGTACAACCGTTTCAGAGAGAAGAGCGGCAAATGTGACGATCTGGCTTTAAATCGATTCGATAACAACTGACGAAAACAGACGTATTTCTCAGGTTTCTACTACATATGAACACTTTTCACATTCTCCCGTGCAACTCGGCTGCTAGTCCTCCTTTCATGCAGAATCTTAAGGTCGTAGCTCATGTCCAAGGCACCACAGCCAGCTAAAAAGTCAATAATCGATAAGTAAAACGTGAATTGTACTACTTCTTACTGGCTATTACATCAAATTAGAAGCTTCATCTGTGTTCTACAATGGTGCCTTTAGTGTCTCCACAAACCGCAGCACGCGACATAGCTTTCAGACGATAAGTACAACGGTTTCAGAGAGAAGAGCGGCCAATGTCACGATCTGGCTTTAGGTCGATTCGATAACAAATGACGAAAACGGAAGGATTTCTCAAGTTTTTAATACATATGAACACTTTTCATATTCTCGCAGGCAAGTCAGCTGCTAGTCCTCCTTTCATGCAGAATCTTAAGGTCCTAGCTCATGTCCAAGGCACCAAAGCCAGCTAATAAGTCAATAATCGATACCTAAAACTGGTATTGTACTAATTCTTACTGGCTATTACATCAACTTAGAAGCTTCATCCGTGTTCTACTATGGTATTTTTAGTGTCTCCGCATACCGCAGCACACGACATAGCTTTGCAGACGATAAGTTAGACCGTTTCAGAGAGAATGGCGGACAATGTGACGATCTGGCTTTAAGTCGATTCGATAACAAAAGACGAAAACGGACGGTTTTCCCAGGTTAATACTACATATTAACACATTTCACATTCTCCCGTGCAACTTTTCTGCTAGTCCTCCTCTCATGCAGATTCGTAAGGTCCTAGCTCATGTCCAAGGCACCAAAGCCAGCTAAAAAGTCAATAATCGATACCTAAAACATGAATTGTACCACTTCTTACTGGCTATTACATCAACTTAGAAGCTTCATCTGTGTCCTGCTATGGTGATTTTAGTGTCTCTGCATACCACAGCATGCGACATAGCTTTGCAGACGATAAGTACAACCGTTTCAGAGAGAAGAGCGGCCAATGTGACAATCTGGCTTTAAGTCGGTTCGATAACAAATGACGAAAACGGACGGATTTCTCAGGTTTTTACTACATATGAACACTTTTCACATCCTCCCGTGCAGCTCGGCTGCTAGTCCTCCTTTCATGCAGAATCTTAAGGTCCTAGCTCTTGTCCAAGGCACCAAAGCCATCTAAAAAGTCAATAATCGATACCTAAAACTTGAGTTGTACTACTTCCTACTGGCTATTACATCAACTTAGAAGCTTCATCTGTGTTCCACTATGGTGCTTTTAGTGTCTCCACGTACCGCAGCACGAGACATAGCTTTGCAGACGATAAGTACAACCGTTTCAGAGAGAAGAGCGGCCAATGTCACGATCTGGCTTTAGGTCGATTCGATAACAAATGACGAAAACGGAAGGATTTCTCAGGTTTTTACTACATATGAACACATTTCATATTCTGCCAGTCAAGTCAGCTGCTAGTCCTCCTTTCATGCAGAATCTTAAGGTCCTAGCTCATGTCCAAGGCACGAAAGCCAGATAAAGAGTCAATAATCGATACCTAAAACTTGAATTGTACTACCTCTTACTGGCTATTACATCAACTTAGAAGCTTCATCTGTGTTCTACTATGGTGCTTTTAGTGTCTCCACATACCGCAGCACTCGACATAGCTTTGCAGACGATAAGTACAACCGTTTCAGAGAGAAGAGCGGCCAATGTGACGATCTGGCTTTAAGACGATTCGATAACCAATGACGAAAACGTACATATTTCTCGGGTTTTTACTACATATGAACACTTTTCACATTCTCCCGTGCAACTCGGCTGCTAGTCCTCCTTTCATGCAGAATCTTAAGGTCCTAGCTCATGTCCAAGGCACCAAAGCCAGCTAAAAAGTCAATAAGCGATGTCTAAAATTTCAATTGTACAACTTCTTACTAGCTATTACATCAACTTAGAAGCTTCATCTGTGTTCTACTATGGTGCTTTTAGTGTCTCCACATACCGCAGCACGCGACATAGCTTTGCAGACGATAAGTACAACCGTTTCAGAGAGAAGAGCAGCCAATGTGACGATCTGGTTTTAAGACGAATCGATAACCAATGACGAAAACGTACGGATTTCTCACGTTTTTACTACAATCGAACACTTTTCACATTCTCCCGTACAACTCGGCTGCTAGTCCTTCTTTCTTGCAGAATCTTAAGGTCCTAGATCATGTCCAAGGCATAAAAAGCCAGCTACAAAGTCAATAATCGATACCTAAAACTTGAATTGTACTACATCTTACTGGCTATTACATCAACTTAGGAGCTTCATCTGTGTCCTACTATGGTGATTTTAGTGTCTCTGCATACCACAGCATGCGACATAGCTTTGCAGACGATAAGTACAACAGTTTCAGAGAGAAGAGCGGCCAATAAGACAATCTGGCTTTAAGTCGGTTCGTTAACAAATGACGAAAACGGACGGATTTCTCAGGTTTTTACTACATATGAACACTTTTCACATCCTCCCGTGCAGCTCGGCTGCTAGTCCTCCTTTCATGCAGAATCTTAAGGTACTAGCTCATGTCCAAGGCACCAAAGCCAGCTAAAAAGTCAATAATCGATACCTAAAACTTGAGTTGTACTACTTCTTACTGGCTATTACATCAACTTAGAAGCTTCATCTGTGTTCCACTATGGTGCTTTTAGTGTCTCCACGTACCGCAGCACGAGACATAGCTTTGCAGACGATAAGTACAACCGTTTCAGAGAGAAGAGCGGCCAATGTCACGATCTGGCTTTAGGTCGATTCGATAACAAATGACGAAAACGGAAGGATTTCTCAGGTTTTTACTACATATGAACACATTTCATATTCTCCCAGGCACGTCAGCTGCTAGTCCTCCTTTCGTGCAGAATCTTAAGGTCCTAGCTCATGTCCAAGGCACGAAAGCCAGATAAAAAGTCAATAATCGATACCTAAAACTTGAATTCTACTACCTCTTACTGGCTATTACATCAACTTAGAAGCTTCATCTGTGTTCTACTATGGTGCTTTTAGTGTCTCCACATACCGCAGCACTCGACATAGCTTTGCAGACGATAAGTACAACCGTTTCAGAGAGAAGAGCGGCCAATGTGACGATCTGGCTTTAAGACGATTCGATAACCAATGACGAAAACGTACATATTTCTCGGGTTTTTACAACATATGAACACTTTTCACATTCTCCCGTGCAACTCGGCTGCTAGTCCTCCTTTCATGCAGAATCTTAAGGTCCTAGCTCATGTCCAAGGCACCAAAGCCAGCTAAAAAGTCAATAATCGATATCTAAAATTTCAATTGTACTACTTCTTACTAGCTATTACATCAACTTAGAATCTTCATCTGTGTTCTACTATGGTGCTTTTAGTGTCTCCACATACCGCAGCACGCGACATAGCTTTGCAGACGATAAGTACAACCGTTTCAGAGAGAAGAGCAGCCAATGTGACGATCTGGTTTTAAGACGAATCGATAACCAATGAGGAAAACAGACGTATTTCTCAGGTTTTTACTACATATGAACACTTTTCACGTTCTCCCGTGCAACTCGGCTGCTAGTCCTCCTTTCATGCAGAATCTTAAGGTCCTAGCTCATGTCCAAGGCACCACAGCCAGCTAAAAATTCAATAATCGATACCTAAAACTAGAATTGTACTACTTCTTACTGGCTATTACATCAAATTAGAAGCTTCATCTGTGTTCTACTATGGTGCTTTTAGTGTCTCCGCATACCGCAGCACGCGACATAGCTTTGCAGACGATAAGTACAAACGTTTCAGAGAGAAGAGCAGCCAATGTGACGATCTGGCATTAAGACGAATCGATAACCAATGACGAAAACGTACGGATTTCTCAGGTTTTTACTACATACGAACACTTTTCACATTCTCCCGTACAACTCGGCTGCTAGTCCTTCTTTCATGCAGAATCTTAAGGTCGTAGCTCATGTCCAAGGCACCAAAGCCAGCTACAAAGTCAATAATCGATACCTAAAACTTGAATTGTACTACATCTTACTGGCTATTACGTCAACTTAGAAGCTTCATCTGTGTTCTACTATGGTGCTTTTAGTGTCTCTGCATACCGCAGCACGCCACATAGCTTTGCAGACTATAAGTACAACCGTTTCAGAGAGAAGAGCGGCAAATGTGACGATCTGGCTTTAAATCGATTCGATAACAACTGACGAAAACAGACGTATTTCTCAGGTTTTTACTACATATGAACACTTTTCACATTCTCCCGTGCAACTCGGCTGCTAGTCCTCCTTTCATGCAGAATCTTAAGGTCTTTGCTCATGTCCAAGGCACCACAGCCAGCTAAAAAGTCAATAATCGATAAGTAAAACGTGAATTGTACTACTTCTTACTGGCTATTACATCAAATTAGAAGCTTCATCTGTGTTCTACAGTGGTGCCTCTAGTGTCTCCACAAACCGCAGCACGCGACATAGCTTTCAGACGATAAGTACAACGGTTTCAGAGAGAAGAGCGGCCAATGTCACGATCTGGCTTTAGGTCGATTCGATAACAAATGACGAAAACGGAAGGATTTCTCAGGTTTTTAATACATATGAACACTTTTCATATTCTCGCAGGCAAGTCAGCTGCTAGTCCTCCTTTCATGCAGAATCTTAAGGTCCTAGCTCATGTCCAAGGCACCAAAGCCAGCTAAAAAGTCAATATTCGATACCTAAAACTTGAATTGTACTACCTCTTACTGGCTATTACATCAACTTAGAAGCTTCATCTGTGTTCTACTATGGTGCTTTTAGTGTCTCCACATACCGCAGCACTCGACTTAGCTTTGCAGACGATAAGTACAACCGTTTCAGAGAGAAGAGCGGCCAATGTGACGACCTGGCTTTAAGACGATTCGATAACCAATGACGAAAACGTACGGATTTCTTGGGTTTTTACTACATATGAACACTTTTCACATTCTCCCATGCAACTCGGCTGCTAGTCCTCCTTTCATGCAGAATCTTAAGGTCCTAGCTCATTTCCAAGGCACCAAAGCCAGCTAAAAAGTCAATAATCGATATCTAAAATTTCAATTGTACTACTTCTTACTAGCTATTACATCAACATAGAAGCTTCATGTGTGTTCTACTATGCTGCTTTTAGTGTCTCCGCATACTGCTGTACGCGACATAGCTTTGCAGACGATAAGTACAACCGTTTCAGAGAGAAGAGCGCCCAATGTGACGATCAGGCTTTAAGTCGATTCGATAACAAACGACGAAAACGGACGGATTTCTCAGGTTTTTACTACATATGAACACTTTTCACATTCTGCCATGCAACTCAGCTGCTAGCCCTCCTTTCATGCAGAATCTTAAGGTCCTAGCTCATGTCCAAGGCACCAAAGCCAGCTAATAAGTCAATAATCGATACCTAAAACTGGTATTGTACTAATTCTTACTGGCTATTACATCATCTTAGAAGCTTCATCTGTGTTCTACTATGGTGCTTTTAGTGTCTCCGCAAACCGCAGCACGCGACATAGTTTTCAGACGATAAGTACAACCGTTTCAGAGAGAAGAGCGGCCAATGTGACGATCTGGCTTTAAGTCGATTCGATAACAAATGACGAAAACGGACGGGTTTCTCAGGTTTTTACTACATATGAACACTTTTCACATTCTCCCGTGCAACTCGGCTGCTAGTCCTCCTTTCATGCAGATTCTTAAGGTCCTAGCTCATGTCCAAGGCACCAAAGCCAGCTAAAAGTCAATAATCGATGCCTAAAACTTGAATTGTACTACTTCTTACTGGCTATTACATCAACTTAGAAGCTTCATCCGTGTTCTACTATGGTATTTTTAGTGTCTCCGCATACCGCAGCACACGACATAGCTTTGCAGACGATAAGTACAACCGTTTCAGAGAGAAGGGCGGACAATGTGACGATCTGGCTTTAGGTCGATTCGATAACAAAAGACGGAAACGGACGGATTTCTCAGGTTAATACTACATATTAACACATTTCACATTCTCCCGTGCAACTTTTCTGCTAGTCCTCCTCTCATGCAGATACGTAAGGTCCTAGCTCATGTCCAAGGCACCAAAGCTAGCTAAAAAGTCAATAATCGATACCTAAAACTTGAATTGTACCACTTCTTACTGGCTATTACATCAACTTAGAAGCTTCATCTGTGTCCTACTATGGTGATTTTAGTGTCTCTGCATACCACAGCATGCGACATAGCTTTGCAGACGATAAGTACAACCGTTTCAGAGAGAAGAGCGGCCAATGTGACAATCTGGCTTTAAGTCGGTTCGATAACAAATGACGAAAACGAACGGATTTCTCAGGTTTTTACTACATATGAACACTTTTCACATCCTCCCGTGCAGCTCGGCTGCTAGTCCTCCTTTCATGCAGAATCTTAAGGTCCTAGCTCATGTCCAAGGCACCAAAGCCAGCTAAAAAGTCAATAATCGATATCTAAAATTACAATTGTACTACTTCTTACTAGCTATTACATCAACTTAGAAGCTTCATCTGTGTTCTACTATGCTGCTTTTAGTGTCTCCGCATACTGCAGCAGGCGACATAGCTTTGCAGACAAAGAGTGCAACCGTTTCAGAGAAAAGAGCGCCCAATGTGACGATCAGGCTTTAAGTCGATTTGATAACAAACGACGAAAACGGACGGATTTCTCAGGTTATTACTTCATATGAACACTTTTCACATTCTCCCGTGCAACTCGGCTGCTAGTCCTGCTTTCATGCAGAATCTTAAGGTCCTAGCTCATGTCCAAGGCACCAAAGCCAGCTAAAAATTCAATAATCGATACCTAAAACTGGAATTGTACTACTTCCTACTGGCTATTACATCAAGTTAGAAGCTTCATCTGTGTTCTACTATGGTGCTTTTAGTGTCTCCGCATACCGCAGCACGCGACATAGCTTTCAGACGATAAGTACAGCCGTTTCAGAGAGAAGGGCGGACAATGTTACGATCTGGCCTCTAGTCGACTCGATAACAAAAGACGAAAACGGATGGATTTCTCAGGTTAATACTACATATGAGCACATTTCACATTCTCCCGTGCAACTTTTCTGCTAGTCTCCCTCTCATGCAGGTTCTTAGGGTATTAGCTCATGTCCAAGGCACCAAAGCCAGCTAAAAAGTCAATAATCGATACCTAAAACTTGAATTGTACTTCTTCTTACTGGCTATTACATCAACTTAGAAGCTTCATCTGTGTCCTACTACGGTGCTTTTAGTGTCTCCACATACCGCAGCACGCGACATAGCTTTGCAGACGATAAGTACAACCGTTTCAGAGAGAAGAGCAGCCAATGTCACGATCCGGTTTTAAGACGATTCGATAACAAATGACGACATTGGAGGGATTTCTCAGGTTTTTACTACATATGAAAACTCTTCACATCCTCCCGTGCAACTCGGCTGCTAGTCCTCCTTTCATGCAGAATCTTAAGGTCCTAGCTCATGTCCAAGGCACCACAGCCAGCTAAAAAGTCAATAATCGATAAGTAAAACTTGATTTGTACTACTTCTTACTGGCTATTACATCAAATTAGAAGCTTGATCTGTGTTCTACTATGGTGCTTTTAGTGTCTCCGCATACCGCAGCACGCGACATAGCTTTGCAGACGATAAGTACAACCGTTTCAGAGAAGAGAGCGGCCAATGTGACGATCTGGCTTTAAGTCGATTCGTTAACAAATGACGATGGCGAACGGATCTCTCAGGTTTTTACTACATATGAACACTTTTCACAATCTCCCGTGCAACTTGGCTGCTAGTCCTCCTTTCATGCAGAATCTTAAGTTCCTAGCTCATGTTCAAGGCACCAAAGCCAGCTACAAAGTCAATAATCGATACCTAAAACTTGAATTGTACTACTTCTTACTGGCTATTACATCAACTTAGAAGCTTCATCTGTGTTCTACTATGGTGCTTTAAGTGTCTCCGCATACCACAGCACGCGACATAGCATTGCAGACGATAAGTACAACAGCGTCAGAGGGAAGAGCGGCCAATGTGACGATCTGGCTTTAAGTCGATTCCATAACAAATGACGAAAACTGACGGATTTCTCAGGTTTTTACTACATATGAACACTTTTCACATTCTCCCGTGCAACTCAGCTGCTAACCCTCCTTTCATGCAGAATCTTAAGGTCCTAGCTCATGTCCAAGGCACCAAAGCCAGCTAAAAGTCAATAATCGATACCTAAAACTGGTATTGTACTAATTGTTACTGGCTATTACATCATCTTAGAAGCTTCATCTGTGTTCTACTATGGTGCTTTTAGTGTCTCCGCATACCGCAGCACGCGACATAGCTTTGCAGACGATAAATACAACCGTTTCAGAGAGAAGAGCGGCCAATGTCACGATCCGGTTTTAAGTCGATTCGATTAAAAATTACGATAATGGACGGATTTCTCAGGTTTTTACTACATATGAAAACTTTTCACATCCTCCCGTGCAACTCGGCTGCTAGTCCTCCTTTCATGCAGAATCTTAAGGTCCTAGCTCATGTCCAAGGCACCAAAGCCAGCTAAAAAGTCAATAAACGATACCTAAAACTTGAGTTGTACTAATTCTTACTGGCTATTACATCATCTTAGAAGCTTCATCTGTGTTCTACTATGGTGCTTTTAGTGTCTCCGCATACCGCAGCACGCGACATAGCTTTGCAGACGATAAGTACAACCGTTTCAGAGAGAAGAGCGGCCAATGTGACGATCTGGCATTAAGTCGATTCGATAACAAATGACGAAAACGGACGGATTTCTCAGGTTTTTACTACATATGAACACTTTTCACATTCTCCCGTGCAATTCGGCTGCTAGTCCTCCTTTCATGCAGAATCTTAAGGTCCTAGCTCATGTCCAAGGCACCAAAGCCAGCTAAAAAGTCAATAATCGATACCTAAAACTTGAGTTGTACTAATTCTTACTGGCTATTACATCATCTTAGAAGCTTCATCTGTGTTCTACTATGGTGCTTTTAGTGTCTCCGCATACCGCAGCAGGCGACATAGCTTTCAGACGATAAGTACACCCGTGTCAGATAGAAGAGCGGCCAATGTGATGATCTGGCTTTAAGTCGATTCGATAACAAATGACGAAAACGGACGGATTTCTCAGGTTTTTACTACATATGAACACTTTTCACATTCTCCCGTGCAATTCGGCTGCTAGTCCTCCTTTCATGCAGAATCTTAAGGTCCTAGCTCATGTCCAAGGCACCAAAGCCAGCTAAAAAGTCAATAATCGATACCTAAAACTTGAGTTGTACTAATTCTTACTGGCTATTACATCATCTTAGAAGCTTCATCTGTGTTCTGCTATGGTGCTTTTAGTGTCTCCGCATACCGCAGCACGCGACATAGCTTTCAGACGATAAGTACAACCGTTTCAGAGAGAAGAGCGGCCAATGTGATGATCTGGCTTTAAGTCGATTCGATAACAAATGACGAAAACGGACGGATTTCTCAGGTTTTTACTACATATGAACACTTTTCACATTCTCCCGTGCAACTCGGCAGCTAGTCCTCCTTTCATGCAGAGTCTTATGGTCCTAGCTCATGTCCAAGGCAAAAAAGCCAGCTAAAAAGTCAGTAATCGATACCTAAAACTAGAGTTGTACTACTTCTTACTGGCTATTACATCAACTTAGAAGCTTCATCTGTGTTCTGCTATGGTGCTTTTAGAGTCTCCACATACCGCAGCACTGCGACATAGCTTTGCAGACGATAAGTACAACCGTTTCAGAGAGAAGAGCGGCAAATGTGACGATCTGGCTTTAACTCGATTCGATAACAAATGACGAAAACGGACGGATTTCTCAGGTTTTTACTACATATGAACACTTTTCGCATTCTCCCATGAAACACGGCTGTTAGTCCTCCTTTCATGCAGAATCTTAAGGTCCTAGCTCATGTCCAAGGCACCAAAGCCAGCTAAAAAGTCAAAAATCGATACCTAAAACGTAAATTGTACTACTTCTTACTGGCTATTACATCAACTTAGAAGCTTCATCTATGTTCTACTATGGTGCTTTTAGTGTCTCCGCATACCGCAGCACGCGACATAGCTTTGCAGACGATAAGTACAACCGTTTCAGAGAGAAGAGCGGTCAATGTGACGACCTGGCTTTAAGTCGATTCCATAACAAATGACGAAAACGGACGGATTCTCAGGTTTTTACTACATATGAACACTTTTCACATACTCCCGTGCAACGCGGCTGCTAGTCCTCCTTTCACGCAGAATCTTAAGCTCCTAGCTCATGTCCAAGGCACCAAAGCCAGCTAAATAGTCAATAATCGATACCTAAAACTTGAACTGTACTACTTCTTACTAGCTATTACATCAACTTAGAAGCTTCATCTGTGTTCTACTATGGTGCTTTTAGTGTCTCCGCATACCGCAGCACGCGACATAGCTTTGCAGACGATAAGTACAACCTTTACAATGAGAAGAGCGGCCAATGTGACGATCTGGCTTTTAGTCGATTCCATAACAAATGACGAAAACGGACGGATTTCTCAGGTTTTTACTACATATGAACACTATTCACATTCTCCCATGCAACTCGGCTGCTAGTCCTCCTTTCATGCAGATTCTTAAGCTCCCAGCTCATGTACAAAGGCACAAAGGCCAGCAAAATATTCAATAATCGATACCTAAAACTTGAACTGTACTACTTCTTACTGGCTATTACATCAACTTAGAAGCTTCATCTGTGTTCTACTATGGTGCTTTTAGTGTCTCCGTATACCGCAGCACGCGACATAGCTTTGCAGACGGTAAGTACAACCGTTTCAGAGAAGAGGGGCCAATGTGACAATCTGGCTTTAAGTCGATTCGATAACAAATGACGAAAACGGGCGGATTTCTCAGGTTTTTACTACATATGAACACTTATCACATTCTCCCATGCAACTCGGCTGCTAGTCCTCCTTTCATGCAGAATATTAAGGTCCTAGCTCATGTCCAAGGCACCAAAATATGGTAAAATGTCAATAATCGAACCTAAGTCTTGAATTGTACTACATTTAACTGGATATTACTTCAACATAGAAGCTTCATCTGTGTTCTACAATGGTGATTTAAGTGTCTCCGCATACCGCAGCACGCGACATAGCTTTGCAGACGATAAGTACAACCGTTTCAGAGAGAAGAGCGGCCAATGTGACGATCTGGCTTTCAGTCGATTCGATAACAAATGACGAAAACGGACGGATTTCTCTGGTTTTTACTACATATGAACACTTTTCACATACTCCCGTGCAACGCGGCTGCTAGTCCTCCTTTCATGCAGAATCTTAAGGTCCTAGCTCATGTCCAAGGCACCAAAGCCAGCTAAAAAGTCAATAATCGATACCTAAAACTTGAATTGTACTACCTCTTACTGGCTATTACATCAACTTAGAAGCTTCATCTGTGTTCTACTATGGTGCTTTTAGTGTCTCCACATACCGCAGCACTCGACTTAGCTTTGCAGACGATAAGTACAACCGTTTCAGAGAGAAGAGCGGCCAATGTGACGACCTGGCTTTAAGACGATTCGATAACCAATGACGAAAACGTACGGATTTCTTGGGTTTTTACTACATATGAACACTTTTCACATTCTCCCATGCAACTCGGCTGCTAGTCCTCCTTTCATGCAGAATCTTAAGGTCCTAGCTCATTTCCAAGGCACCAAAGCCAGCTAAAAAGTCAATAATCGATATCTAAAATTTCAATTGTACTACTTCTTACTAGCTATTACATCAACATAGAAGCTTCATGTGTGTTCTACTATGCTGCTTTTAGTGTCTCCGCATACTGCTGTACGCGACATAGCTTTGCAGACGATAAGTACAACCGTTTCAGAGAGAAGAGCGCCCAATGTGACGATCAGGCTTTAAGTCGATTCGATAACAAACGACGAAAACGGACGGATTTCTCAGGTTTTTACTACATATGAACACTTTTCACATTCTGCCATGCAACTCAGCTGCTAGCCCTCCTTTCATGCAGAATCTTAAGGTCCTAGCTCATGTCCAAGGCACCAAATCCAGCTAATAAGTCAATAATCGATACCTAAAACTGGTATTGTACTAATTCTTACTGGCTATTACATCATCTTAGAAGCTTCATCTGTGTTCTACTATGGTGCTTTTAGTGTCTCCGCAAACCGCAGCACGCGACATAGTTTTCAGACGATAAGTACAACCGTTTCAGAGAGAAGAGCGGCCAATGTGACGATCTGGCTTTAAGTCGATTCGATAACAAATGACGAAAACGGACGGGTTTCTCAGGTTTTTACTACATATGAACACTTTTCACATTCTCCCGTGCAACTCGGCTGCTAGTCCTCCTTTCATGCAGATTCTTAAGGTCCTAGCTGATGTCCAAGGCACCAAAGCCAGCTAAAAGTCAATAATCGATGCCTAAAACTTGAATTGTACTACTTCTTACTGGCTATTACATCAACTTAGAAGCTTCATCCGTGTTCTACTATGGTATTTTTAGTGTCTCCGCATACCGCAGCACACGACATAGCTTTGCAGACGATAAGTACAACCGTTTCAGAGAGAAGGGCGGACAATGTGACGATCTGGCTTTAAGTCGATTCGATAACAAAAGACGAAAACGGACGGATTTCTCAGGTTAATACTACATATTAACACATTTCACATTCTCCCGTGCAACTTTTCTGCTAGTCCTCCTCTCATGCAGATTCGTAAGGTCCTAGCTCATGTCCAAGGCACCAAAGCTAGCTAAAAAGTCAATAATCTATACCTAAAACTTGAATTGTACCACTTCTTACTGGCTATTACATCAACTTAGAAGCTTCATCTGTGTCCTACTATGGTGATTTTAGTGTCTCTGCATACCACAGCATGCGACATAGCTTTGCAGACGATAAGTACAACCGTTTCAGAGAGAAGAGCGGCCAATGTGACAATCTGGCTTTAAGTCGGTTCGATAACAAATGACGAAAACGTACGGATTTCTCAGGTTTTTACTACATATGAACACTTTTCACATCCTCCCGTGCAGCTCGGCTGCTAGTCCTCCTTTCATGCAGAATCTTAAGGTCCTAGCTCATGTCCAAGGCACCAAAGCCAGCTAATAAGTCAATAATCGATATCTAAAATTACAATTGTACTACTTCTTACTAGCTATTACATCAACTTAGAAGCTACATCTGTGTTCTACTATGCTGCTTTTAGTGTCTCCGCATACTGCAGCAGGCGACATAGCTTTACAGACGAAGAGTGCAACCGTTTCAGAGAAAAGAGCGCCCAATGTGACGATCAGGCTTTAAGTCGATTTGATAACAAACGACGAAAACGGACGGATTTCTCAGGTTATTACTTCATATGAACACTTTTCACATTCTCCCGTGCAACTCGGCTGCTAGTCCTGCTTTCATGCAGAATCTTAAGGTCCTAGCTCATGTCCAAGGCACCAAAGCCAGCTAAAAATTCAATAATCGATACCTAAAACTGGAATTGTACTACTTCCTACTGGCTATTACATCAACTTAGAAGCTTCATCTGTGTCCTACTATGGTGATTTTAGTGTCTCTGCATACCGCAGCACGCGACATAGCTTTGCAGACGATAAGTACAACCGTTTCAGAGAGAAGAGCAGCCAATGTCACGATCCGGTTTTAAGACGATTCGATAACAAATGACGACATTGGAGGGATTTCTCAGGTTTTTACTACATATGAAAACTCTTCACATCCTCCCGTGCAACTCGGCTGCTAGTCCTCCTTTCATGCAGAATCTTAAGGTCCTAGCTCATGTCCAAGGCACCACAGCCAGCTAAAAAGTCAATAATCGATAAGTAAAACTTGATTTGTACTACTTCTTACTGGCTATTACATCAAATTAGAAGCTTGATCTGTGTTCTACTATGGTGCTTTTAGTGTCTCCGCATACCGCAGCACGCGACATAGCTTTGCAGACGATAAGTACAACCGTTTCAGAGAGGAGAGCGGCCAATGTGACGATCTGGCTTTAAGTCGATTTGTTAACAAATGACGATGGCGAACGGATCTCTCAGGTTTTTACTACATATGAACACTTTTCACAATCTCCCGTGCAACTTGGCTGCTAGTCCTCCTTTCATGCAGAATCTTAAGGTCCTAGCTCATGTTCAAGGCACCAAAGCCAGCTACAAAGTCAATAATCGATACCTAAAACTTGAATTGTACTACTTCTTACTGGCTATTACATCAACTTAGAAGCTTCATCTGTGTTCTACTATGGTGCTTTAAGTGTCTCCGCATACCACAGCACGCGACATAGCATTGCAGACGATAAGTACAACAGATTTAAGAGGGAAGAGCGGCCAATGTGACGATCTGGCTTTAAGTCGATTCCATAACAAATGACGAAAACTGACGGATTTCTCAGGTTTTTACTACATATGAACACTTTTGACATTCTCCCGTGCAACTCAGCTGCTAACCCTCCTTTCATGCAGAATCTTAAGGTCCTAGCTCATGTCCAAGGCACCAAAGCCAGCTAAAAGTCAATAATCGATACCTAAAACTGGTATTGTACTAATTGTTACTGGCTATTACATCATCTTAGAAGCTTCATCTGTGTTCTACTATGGTGCTTTTAGTGTCTCCGCATACCGCAGCACGCGACATAGCTTTGCAGACGATAAGTACAACCGTTTCAGAGAGAAGAGCGGCCAATGTCACGATCCGGTTTTAAGTCGATTCGATTAAAAATTACGATAATGGACGGATTTCTCAGGTTTTTACTACATATGAAAACTTTTCACATCCTCCCGTGCAACTCGGCTGCTAGTCCTCCTTTCATGCAGAATCTTAAGGTCCTAGCTCATGTCCAAGGCACCAAAGCCAGCTAAAAAGTCAATAATCGATACCTAAAACTTGAGTTGTACTAATTCTTACTGGCTATTACATCATCTTAGAAGCTTCATCTGTGTTCTACTATGGTGCTTTTAGTGTCTCCGCATACCGCAGCACGCGACATAGCTTTGCAGACGATAAGTACAACCGTTTCAGAGAGAAGAGCGGCCAGTGTGACGATCTGGCATTAAGTCGATTCGATAACAAATGACGAAAACGGACGGATTTCTCAGGTTTTTACTACATATGAACACTTTTCACATTCTCCCGTGCAATTCGGCTGCTAGTCCTCCTTTCATGCAGAATCTTAAGGTCCTAGCTTATGTCCAAGGCACCAAAGCCAGCTAAAAAGTCAATAATCGATACCTAAAACTTGAGTTGTACTAATTCTTACTGGCTATTACATCATCTTAGAAGCTTCATCTGTGTTCTACTATGGTGCTTTTAGTGTCTCCGCATACCGCAGCAGGCGACATAGCTTTCAGACGATAAGTACAACCGTTTCAGATTGAAGAGCGGCCAATGTGATGATCTGGCTTTAAGTCGATTCGATAACAAATGACGAAAACGGACGGATTTCTAAGGTTTTTACTACATATGAACACTTTTCACATTCTCCCGTGCAATTCGGCTGCTAGTCCTCCTTTCATGCAGAATCTTAAGGTCCTAGCTCATGTCCAAGGCACCAAAGCCAGCTAAAAAGTCAATAATCGATACCTAAAACTTGAGTTGTACTAATTCTTACTGGCTATTACATCATCTTAGAAGCTTCATCTGTGCTCTGCTATGGTGTTTTTAGTGTCTCCGCATACCGCAGCACGCGACATAGCTTTGCAGACGATAAGTACAACCGTTTCAGAGAGAAGAGCAGCCAATGTCACGATCCGGTTTTAAGACGATTCGATAACAAATGACGACATTGGAGGGATTTCTCAGGTTTTTACTACATATGAAAACTCTTCACATCCTCCCGTGCAACTCGGCTGCTAGTCCTCCTTTCATGCAGAATCTTAAGGTCCTAGCTCATGTCCAAGGCACCACAGCCAGCTAAAAAGTCAATAATCGATAAGTAAAACTTGATTTGTACTACTTCTTACTGGCTATTACATCAAATTAGAAGCTTGATCTGTGTTCTACTATGGTGCTTTTAGTGTCTCCGCATACCGCAGCACGCGACATAGCTTTGCAGACGATAAGTACAACCGTTTCAGAGAGGAGAGCGGCCAATGTGACGATCTGGCTTTAAGTCGATTTGTTAACAAATGACGATGGCGAACGGATCTCTCAGGTTTTTACTACATATGAACACTTTTCACAATCTCCCGTGCAACTTGGCTGCTAGTCCTCCTTTCATGCAGAATCTTAAGGTCCTAGCTCATGTTCAAGGCACCAAAGCCAGCTACAAAGTCAATAATCGATACCTAAAACTTGAATTGTACTACTTCTTACTGGCTATTACATCAACTTAGAAGCTTCATCTGTGTTCTACTATGGTGCTTTAAGTGTCTCCGCATACCACAGCACGCGACATAGCATTGCAGACGATAAGTACAACAGATTTAAGAGGGAAGAGCGGCCAATGTGACGATCTGGCTTTAAGTCGATTCCATAACAAATGACGAAAACTGACGGATTTCTCAGGTTTTTACTACATATGAACACTTTTGACATTCTCCCGTGCAACTCAGCTGCTAACCCTCCTTTCATGCAGAATCTTAAGGTCCTAGCTCATGTCCAAGGCACCAAAGCCAGCTAAAAGTCAATAATCGATACCTAAAACTGGTATTGTACTAATTGTTACTGGCTATTACATCATCTTAGAAGCTTCATCTGTGTTCTACTATGGTGCTTTTAGTGTCTCCGCATACCGCAGCACGCGACATAGCTTTGCAGACGATAAGTACAACCGTTTCAGAGAGAAGAGCGGCCAGTGTGACGATCTGGCATTAAGTCGATTCGATAACAAATGACGAAAACGGACGGATTTCTCAGGTTTTTACTACATATGAACACTTTTCACATTCTCCCGTGCAATTCGGCTGCTAGTCCTCCTTTCATGCAGAATCTTAAGGTCCTAGCTCATGTCCAAGGCACCAAAGCCAGCTAAAAAGTCAATAATCGATACCTAAAACTTGAGTTGTACTAATTCTTACTGGCTATTACATCATCTTAGAAGCTTCATCTGTGTTCTACTATGGTGCTTTTAGTGTCTCCGCATACCGCAGCAGGCGACATAGCTTTCAGACGATAAGTACAACCGTTTCAGATAGAAGAGCGGCCAATGTGATGATCTGGCTTTAAGTCGATTCGATAACAAATGACGAAAACGGACGGATTTCTAAGGTTTTTACTACATATGAACACTTTTCACATTCTCCCGTGCAATTCGGCTGCTAGTCCTCCTTTCATGCAGAATCTTAAGGTCCTAGCTCATGTCCAAGGCACCAAAGCCAGCTAAAAAGTCAATAATCGATACCTAAAACTTGAGTTGTACTAATTCTTACTGGCTATTACATCATCTTAGAAGCTTCATCTGTGCTCTGCTATGGTGTTTTTAGTGTCTCCGCATACCGCAGCACGCGACATAGCTTTCAGACGATAAGTACAACCGTTTCAGAGAGAAGAGCGGCCAATGTGATGATCTGGCTTTAAGTCGATTCGATAACAAATGACGAAAACGGACGGATTTCTCAGGTTTTTACTACATATGAACACTTTTCACATTCTCCCGTGCAACTCGGCAGCTAGTCCTCCTTTCATGCAGAGTCTTATGGTCCTAGCTGATGTCCAAGGCACCAAAGCCAGCTAAAAAGTCAATAATCGATACCTAAAACTAGAGTTGTACTACTTCTTACTGGCTATTACATCAACTTAGAAGCTTCATCTGTGTTCTGCTATGGTGCTTTTAGAGTCTCCACATACCGCAGCACTGCGACATAGCTTTGCAGACGATAAGTACAACCGTTTCAGAGAGAAGAGCGGCAAATGTGACGATCTGGCTTTAACTCGATTCGATAACAAATGACGAAAACGGACGGATTTCTCAGGTTTTTACTACATATGAACACTTTTCGCATTCTCCCATGAAACACGGCTGTTAGTCCTCCTTTCATGCAGAATCTTAAGGTCCTAGCTCATGTCCAAGGCACCAAAGCCAGCTAAAAAGTCAAAAATCGATACCTAAAACGTAAATTGTACTACTTCTTACTGGCTATTACATCAACTTAGAAGCTTCATCTATGTTCTACTATGGTGCTTTTAGCGTCTCCGCATACCGCAGCACGCGACATAGCTTTGCAGACGATAAGTACAACCGTTTCAGAGAGAAGAGCGGCCAATGTGACGACCTGGCTTTAAGTCGACTCCATAACAAATGACGAAAACGGACGGATTCTCAGGTTTTTACTACATATGAACACTTTTCACATACTCCCGTGCAACGCGGCTGCTAGTCCTCCTTTCATGCAGAATCTTAAGCTCCTAGCTCATGTCCAAGGCACCAAAGCCAGTTAATAGTCAATAATCGATACCTAAAACTTGAACTGTACTACTTCTTACTAGCTATTACATCAACTTAGAAGCTTCATCTGTGTTCTACTATGGTGCTTTCAGTGTCTCTGAATACTGCAGCACGCGACATAGCTTTGCAGACGATAAGTACAACCTTTACAGTGAGAAGAGCGGCCAATGTGACGATCTGGCTTTTAGTCGATTCCATAACAAATGACGAAAACGGACGGATTTCTCAGGTTTTTACTACATATGAACACTATTCACATTCTCCCATGCAACTCGGCTGCTAGTCCTCCTTTCATGCAGATTCTTAAGCTCCTAGCTCATGTACAAAGGCACAAAAGCCAGCAAAATAGTCAATAATCGATACCTAAAACTAGAACTGTACTACTTCTTACTGGCTATTACATCAACTTAGAAGCTTCATCTGTGTTCTACTATGGTGCTTTTAGTGTCTCCGTATACCGCAGCACGCGACATAGCTTTGCAGACGATAAGTACAACCGTTTCAGAGAAGAGGGGCCAATGTGACAATCTGGCTTTAAGTCGATTCGATAACAAATGACGAAAACGGGCGGATTTCTCAGGTTTTTACTACATATGAACACTTATCACATTCTCCCATGCAACTCGGCTGCTAGTCCTCCTTTCATGCAGAATATTAAGGTCCTAGCTCATGTCCAAGGCACCAAAATATGGTAAAATGTCAATAATCGAACCTAAGTCTTGAATTGTACTACATTTAACTGGATATTACTTCAACTTAGAAGCTTCATCTGTGTTCTACAATGATGATTTAAGTGTCTCCGCATACCGCAGCACGCGACATAGCTTTGCAGACGATAAGTACAACCGTTTCAGAGAGAAGAGCGGCCAATGTGACGATCTGGCTTTCAGTCGATTCGATAACAAATGACGAAAACGGACGGATTTCTCTGGTTTTTACTACATATGAACACTTTTCACATACTCCCGTGCAACGCGGCTGCTAGTCCTCCTTTCATGCAGAATCTTAAGCTCCTAGCTCATGTCCAAGGCACCAAAGCCAGCTAAATAGTCAATAATCGATACCTAAATCTTGAACTGTACTACTTCTTACTAGCTATTACATCAACTTAGAAGCTTCATCTGTGTTCTACTATGGTGCTTTTAGTGTCTCCGTATACCGCAGCACGCAACATAGCTTTGCAGACGATAAGTACTACCGTTTCAGAGAGAAGAGCGGCCAATGTGACGATCTGGCTTTAAGTCGATTCGATAACAAATGACGAAAACGGACGGATTTCTCAGGTTTTTACTACATATGAACACTTTTCACATACACCCGTGCAACGCGGCTGCTAGTCCTCCTTTCATGCAGAATCGTAAGCTCCTAGCTCATGTACAAAGGCACAAAAGCCAGCAAAATAGTCAATAATCGATAACTAAAACTTGAACTGCACTACTTCTTACTGGCTATTACATCAACTTAGAAGCTTCATCTGTGTTCATTTATGGTGCTTTTAGTGTCTCCGCATACCGCAGCACGCGACATAGCTTTGCAGACGATAAGTACAACCGTTTCAGAGAGAAGAACGGCCAATGTGACGATCTGGCTTTAAGTCGATTCGATAACAAATGACGAAAACGAACGGATTTCTCAGGTTTTTACTACATATGAACACTTTTAACATTCTCCCTTACAACTCGGCTGCTAGTCCTCCTTTCATGCAGAATCTTAAGGTCCTACATCATGTCCATGGCTCCAAAGCCAGGTAAAAAGTCAAAAATCGATTCCTAAAACGTTAATTGTACTACTTCTTACTGGCTATTACATCAACTTAGAAGCTTCATGTATGTTCTACTATGGTGCTTTTAGTGACTCCGCATACCGCAGCACGCGACATAGCTTTGCAGACGATAAGTACAATGTGACGATCTGGCTTCAAGTTGATTCGATAACAAATGACGAAAACGGACGGATTTCTCACTTTTTTACTACATATGAACACTTTTCACAATACTCCCGTGCAACGCGGCTGCTATTTCTCCTTTCATGCAGAATCTTATGGTCTTACCTCATGTCCAAGGCTCCAAAGCCAGCTAAAAAGTCAAAAATCGATACCTAAAACGTAAATTGTACTACTTCTTACTGGCTATTACATCAACTTAGAAGCTTCATCTATGTTCTACTATGGTGGTTTAGTGTCTCCGCATACCGCAGCACGCGACATAGCTTTGCAGACGATAAGTACAACCGTTTCAGAGAGAAGAGCGGCCAATGTGACGATCTGGCTTTAAGTCGATTCGATAACAAATGACGAAAACGGACGGATTTCTCAGGTTGTTACTACATATGAACACTTTTCACATACTCCCGTGCAACGCGGCTGCTAGTCCTCTTTTCATGCAGATTCTTAAGCTCCTAGCTCATGTACAAAGGCACAAAAGCAAGCAAAATAGTCAATAATCGATACCTAGAACTTGAACTGTACTACTTCTTACTGGCTATTACATCAACTTAGAAGCTTCATCTTTGTTCTACTATGGTGCTTTTAGTGTCTCCGTATACCGCAGCACGCGACATAGCTTTGCAGACGATAAGTACTACCGTTTCAGAGAGAAGAGCGGCCAATGTGAAAATCTGGCTTTAAGTCGATTCGATAACAAATGACGAAAACGGACGGATTTCTCTGGTTTTTACTACATATGAACACTTTTCACATACTCCCGTGCAACGCGGCTGCTATTTCTCCTTTCATGCAGAATCTTAAAGTCCTAGCTCATGTCCAAGGCTCCAAAGCCAGCTAAAAAGTCAATAATCGATACCTAAAACTTGAATTGAACTACTTCTTACTGGCTATTACATCAACTTAGAAGCTTCATCTGTGTTCATTTATGGTACTTTTAGTGTCTCCGCATACCGCAGCACGCGACATAGCTTTGCAGACGATAAGTACAACCGTTTCAGAGAGAAGAGCGGATAATATGACGATCTGGCTTTAAGTCGATTCGATAACAAATGACGAAAACAAACGGATTTCTCAGGTTTTTACTACATATGAACACTTTTAACATTCTCCCTTGCAACTCGGCGTCTAGTCCTCCTTTCATGCAGAATCTTAAGGTCCTACATCATGTCCATGGCTCCAAAGCCAGGTAAAAAGACAAAAATAGATTCCTAAAACGTAAATTGTACTACTTCTTACTGGCTATTACATCAACTTAGACGCTTCATCTATGTTCTACTATGGTGCTTTTAGTGTCTCCGCATACCGCAGCACGCGACATAGCTTTGCAGACGATAAGTACAGCCGTTTCAGACAGAACTGCGGGTAATGTGACGATCTGGATTTAAGTCGATTCTGTAACAAATGATGAAAACGGACGGATTTCTCAGGTTTTTACTACATATGAACACTTTTCACATTTTCCCGTGCAACTCGGCTGCTAGTCCTCCTTTCATGCAGAATCTTAAGGTCCTAGCTCATGTTCAAGGCACCAAAGCCGGCTAAAAAGTCAATAATCGATACCTGAAACTTGAATTGTACTACTTCTTACTTGCTATTAAATCAACTTGAAGCTTCATCTGTGTTCTACTATGGTGCTTTTAGTGTCTCCACATACCGCAGCACTCGACATACCTTTGCAGACGATAAGTACAACCGTTTCAGAGAGAAGACCGGCCAATGTGACGAACTGGCTTTAAGTCGATTCAATAACAAATGACGAAAACGGACCGGTTTCTCAGGTTTTTACTACATATGAACACTTTTCGCATTCACCCGTGCAACTTGGCTGCTAGTCCTCCTTTCATGCAGAATCTTAAGCTCCTAGCTCATGTCCAATGTACCAAAGCCAGCTAAAAAGTCAATAATCGATACCTAAAACTTGAATTGTACTTCTTCTTACTTGCTATTACATCAACTTAGAAGCTTCATGTGTGTTCTACTATGGCTCTTTTAGTGTCTCCGCATACTGCAGCACGCGACATAGCTTTGAAGACGATAAGTACAACCGTTTCAGAGAGAAGAGCGGCCAATGTGACGATCTGGCTTTAAGTCGTTTCGATAACAAATGACGAAAACGGACGGATTTCTCAGGTTTTTACTACATATAAACACTTTTCACATACTCCCGTGCAACGCGGCTGCTAGTCCTCCTTTCATGCATAATCTTAAGCTCCTAGCTCATGTCCAAGGCACAAAAGCCAGCAAAATAGTCAATAATCGATACCTAAAACTTGAACTGTACTACTTCTTACTGGCTATTACATCAACTTAGAAGCCTCATCTGTGTTCCACTATGGTGCTTTTAGTGTCTCCGCATACCGCAGCACGCGACATAGCTTTGCAGACGATAAGTACTACCGTTTCAGAGAGAAGAGCGGCCAATGTGACGATCTGGCTTTAAGTCGATTCGATAACAAATGACGAAAACGGACGGATTTCGCAGGTTTTTACTACATATGAACACTTTTCACAATACTCCCGTGCAACGCGGCTTCTAGTCCTCCTTTCATGCAGAGTCTTAAGGTCCTACCTCATGTCCAAGGCTCCAAAGCCAGCTAAAAAGTCAAAAATCGATACCTAAAACGTAAATTGTACTACTTCTTACTGGCTATTACATCAAGTTAGAAGCTTCATCTATGTTCTACTATGGTGCTTTTAGTGTCTCCGCATACCGCAGCACGCGACATAGCTTTGCAGACGATAAGTACAGCCGTTTCAGACAGAACTGCGGCCAATGTGACGATCTGGATTTAAGTCGATTCTATAACAAATGATGAAAACGGACGGATTTCTCAGGTTTTTACTACATATGAACACTTTTCACATTCTCCCTTGCAACTCGGCTGCTAGTCCTCCTTTCATGCAGAATCTTAAGTTCCTAGCTCATGTTCAAGGCACCAAAGCCGGCTAAAATGTCAATAATCGATACCTAAAACTTGAATTGTACTACTCCTTACTGGCTATTACATCAACTTAGAAGCATCATCTGTGTTCTACTATAGTGCTTTTAGTGTCTCCGCATACCGCAGCACGCGACATAGCTTTGCAGACGATAAGTACAACCGTTTCAGAGAGAAGAGCGTCCAATGTGACAATCTGGCTTTAAGTCGATTCGATAACATATGACGAAAACGAACGGATTTCTCAGGTTTTTACTACATATGAAAACTTTTCACATACTCCCGATCAACTCGGCTGCTAGTCCTCCTTTCATGCAGAATCTTAAGGTCCTAGCTCAGGTCCAAGGCACCAAAGCAAGCTAAAAAGTCAATAATCGATACCTAAAACTTGAATTGTACTACTTCTTACTGGCTATTACATCAACTTAGAAGCTTCATCTGTGTTCTACTATGGTCCTTTTAGAGTCTCCGCATACCGCAGCGCGCGACATAGCTTTGCAGACGATAAGTACAACCGTTTCAGAGAGAAGAGCGGCCAATGTGACGGTCTGGCTTATGTCGATTCGATAATAAATTACGAAAACGAACGGATTTCTCAGGTTTTTACTACACATGAACACTTTTCGCATTCTCCCGTTCAACTCGGCTGCTAGTCCTCTTTTCATGCAGAATCTTAAGGTCCTAGCTCATGTCCAAGGCACCAAAGCCAGCTACAAAGTCAATAATCGTTACCTAAAACTTGAATTGTACTACTTCTTACTGGCTATTACATCAACTTAGAAGCTTCATCTGTGTTCCACTATGGTGATTTTAGTGTCTCCGCATACCGCAGCACGCGACATAGCTTTGCAGACGATAAGTACAAACGTTTGAGAGAGAAGAGCGGCCAATGTGACGATCTGGCTTTAAGTCGATTCGATAATAAATTACGTAAACGGACGGATTTCTCAGGATTTAACTACACATGAACACTTTTCGCATTTTCCCGTTCAACTCGACTGCTAGTCCTCCTTTCATGCAGAATCTTAAGGTCCTAGCTCATGTCCAAGGCACCAAAGCCAGCAAAAATGTCAATAATCGATACCTAAAACTTGAATTGTACTACTACTTACTGGCTATTACATCAACTTAGAAGCTTAATCTTTGTTCTACTATGGTGCTTTTAGTGTCTCCGCATACCGCAGCACGCGACATAGCTTTGCAGACGATAAGTACTACCGTTTCAGAGAGAAGAGCGGCTACTGTGACGCACTGCTTTAAGTCGATTCGATAATAAATTACGAAAACGGACGGATTTCTCAGGTTTTTACTACATATGAACACTTTTCGCATTCTCCCGTGCAACTCGGCTGCTAGTCCTCCTTTCATGCAGAATCTTAAGGTCCTAGCTCATGTCCAAGGCACCAAAGCCAGCTAAAAAGTCAATATTCGATACCTAAAACTTGAATTGTACTACTTCTTACTGGATATTACATCAACTTAGAAGCTACATCTGTGTTCTATTATGGTGCTTTTAGTGTCTCAGCATACCGCAGCACGCGACATAGCTTTGCAGACGATAAGTACAACCGTTTCAGAGAGAAGAGCGACCAATGTGACGATTTGGCTTTAAGTCGATTCGATAACAAATGACAAAAACGAACGGATTTCTTAGGTTTTTACTACATATGAACACTTTTAAGATTGTCCCTTGCAACTCGGCTGCTAGACCTCCTTTCATGCAGAATCTTAAGGTCCTAGCTCATGTCCAAGGCACCAAAGCCAGCAAAAAGTCCATAATCGATACCTAAAACTTGAATTGTACTACTTCTTACTGGCTATTACATCAACTTAGAAGCATCATCTGTGTTCTACTATAGTGCTTTTAGTGTCTCCGCATACCGCAGCACGCGACATAGCTTTGCAGACGATAAGTACAACCGTTTCAGAGAGAAGAGCGTCCAATGTGACAATCTGGCTTTAAGTCGATTCGATAACATATGACGAAAACGAACGGATTTCTCAGGTTTTTACTACATATGAAAACTTTTCACATACTCCCGATCAACTCGGCTGCTAGTCCTCCTTTCATGCAGAATCTTAAGGTCCTAGCTCATGTCCAAGGCACCAAAGCCAGCTAAAAAGTCAATAATCGATACCTAAAACTTGAATTGTACTACTTCTTACTGGCTATTACATCAACTTAGAAGCTTAATCTGTGTTCTACTATGGTGCTTTTAGTGTCTCCGCATACCGCAGCACGCGACATAGCTTTGCAGACGATAAGTACAACCGTTTCAGAGAGAAGAGCGGCCAATGTGACGCGCTGCTTGAAGTCGATTCGAAAATAAATTACGAAAACGGACGGATTCCTCACGTTTTTACTTCATATGAATACTTTTCACATTCTCCCTTGCAACTCGGCTGCTAGTCCTCCTTTCATGCAGAATCTTAAGGTCCTAGCCTGAGTCCAAGGCACCAAAGCCAGCTAAAAGTCCATAATCGATACCTAAAACTTGAATTGTACTACTTCTTACTGGCTATTTCATCAACTTAAAGGCTTAATCTGTGTTCTACTATAGTGCTTTTAGTGTCTCCGCATACCGCAGCACGCGACATAGCTTTGCAGACGATAAGTACAACCGTTTCAGATAGAGGAGCGGCCAATGTGACGCACTGCTTTATGTCGATTCGATAATAAATTACGAAAACGGTCGGATTTCTCAGGTTTTTACTACATATGAACACTTTTCACATCCTCCCATGCAACGCGGCTGCTAGTCCTCCTTTCATGCAGAATCTTAAGGTCCTAGCTCATGTCCAAGGCACCAAAGCCAGCAAAATAGTCAGTAATCGATACCTAAAACTTGAATTTTACTACTTCTTACTGGCTATTACATCCACTTAGAAGCTTCATCTGTGTTATACTATGGTGAATTTAGTGACTCCGCATACCGCAGCACGCGACATAGCTTTGCAGACGATAAGTACAACCGTTTCAGAGAGTAGAGCGGCCAATGTGACGCACTGCTTTAAGTCGATTCGATAAGAAATTACGAAAACGGTCGGATTTCTCAGGTTTTTACTACATATGAACACATTTAACATTGTCCCTTGCAACTCGGCTGCTAGTCCTCCTTTCATGCAGAATCTTAAGGTCCTAGCTCATGTCCAAGGCAGAAAAGCCAGCTAAAAAGTCAATAATCGATACCTAAAACTTGAATTGTACTACTTCTTACTGTCTATTACATCAACTTAGAAACTTAATCTGTGTTCTACTATGGTGCTTTTAGTGTCTCCGCATACCGCAGCACGCGACATAGCTTTGCAGACGATAAGTACAACCGTTTCAGAGAGAAGAGCGGCCAATGTGACGATCTGGCTTTAAGTCGATTCGATAATAAATTACGTAAACGGACGGATTTCTCAGGATTTTACTACATATGAACACTTTTCACATTCTCCCATGCAACTCGGCTGCTAGTCCTCCTTTCATGCAGAATCTTAAGGACATAGCTCATGTCCAAGGCACAAAAGCCAGCTAAAAAGTCAATAATCATTACCTAAAACTTGAATTGTACTACTTCTTACTGGCTATTATATCAACATAGAAGCTTCATCTGTGTTCCACTATGGTGATTTTAATGCCTCCGCATACCGCAGCACGCGACATAGTTTTGCAGACGATAAGTTCAACCGTTTCAGATAGAGGAGCGGCCAATGTGACGATCTGGCTTTAAGTCGATTCGATAACAAATGACAAAAATGGACGGATTTCTCAGGTTTTTACTACATATAATCTCTTTTCACATACTCCCATGCAACGCGGCTGCTAGTCCTCCTTTCATGCAGAATCTTAAGGTCCTAGCTCATGTCCAAGGCACCAAAGCCAGCTAAAAAGTCCATAATCGATACCTAAAACTTGAATTGTACTACTTCTTACTGGCTATTACATCAACTTAAAAGCTTAATCTGTGTTCTACTATAGTGCTTTTAGTGTCTCCGCATACCGCAGCACGCGACATAGCTTTGCAGACGATAAGTACAACCGTTTCAGAGAGAAGAGCGGCCAATGTGACGCACTGCTTTAAGTCGATTCGATAATAAATTACGAAAACGGTCGGATTTCTCAGGTTTTTACTACATATGAACACTTTTAACATTGTCCCTTGCAACTCGGATGCTAGTCCTCCTTTCATGCAGAATCTTAAGGTCCTAGCTCATGTCCAAGGCACCAAAGCCAGCTAAAAATTCAATAATCGATACCTAAAACTTGAATTGTACTACTTCTTACTGGCTATTACATCAACTTAGAAGCTTCATCTGTGTTCCGCTATGTTGATTTTAGTGCCTCCGCATACCGCAGCACGTGACATAGCTTTGCAGACGATAAGTACAACCGTTTCCAAGAGAAGAGAGGCCAATGTGTCGATCTGGCTTTAAGTCGATTCGATAACAAATGACGAAAATGGACGGATTTCTCAGGTTTTTACTACATATGAACACTTTTCACATACTCCCGTGCAACGCAGCTGCTAGTCCTCCTTTCATGCAGAATCTTAAGGTCCTAGCTCATGTCCAAGGCACCAAAGCCAGCTAAAAACTCAATAATCGATACCTAAAACTTGAATTGTACTACTTCTTACTTGCTATTACATCAACTTAGAAGCTTCATCTGTGTTCCACTATGGTTATTTTAGTGTCTCCGCATACCGCAGCACGCGACATAGCTTTGCAGACGATAAGTACAACCGTTTCAGAGAGAAGAGCGGCCAATGTGACGCGCTGCTTGAAGTCGATTCGATAATAAATTACGAAAACGTACGGATTCCTCACGTTTTTACTACATATGAACACTTTTCACATTCTCCCTTGCAACTCGGCTGCTAGTCCTCCTTTCATGCAGAATCTTAGGGTCCTAGCCTGTGTCCAAGGCACCAAAGCCAGCAAAAAGTCCATAATCGATACCTAAAACTTGAATTGTACTACTTCTTACTGGCTATTTCATCAACTTAAAAGCTTAATCTGTGTTCTACTATAGTGCTTTTAGTGTCTCCGCATACCGCAGCACGCGACATAGCTTTGCAGACGATAAGTACAACCGTTTCAGAGAGAAGAGCGGCCAATGTGACGCACTGCTTTAAGTCGATTCGATAATAAATTACGAAAACGGTCGGATTTCTCAGGTTTTTACTACATATGAACACTTTTCACATCCTCCCGTGCAACTCGGCTGCTAGTCCTCCTTTCATGCAGAATCTTAAGGTCCCAGCCCATGTCCAAGGCACCAAAGCCAGCTAAAAAGTCAATAATCGATACCCAAAACTTGAATTGTACTACTTCTTACTGGCTATTACATCAACTTAGAAGCTTAATCTGTGTTCTACTATGGTGCTTTTAGTGACTCCGCATACCGCAGCACGCGACATAGCTTTGCAGACGATAGGTACAACCGTTTCAGAGAGAAGACCGGCCAATGTGACGCACTGCTTGAAGTCGATTCGATAATAAATTACGAAAACGGACGGATTCCTCACGTTTTTACTACATATGAACACTTTTCACATTCTCCCTTGCAAATCGGCTGCTAGTCCTCCTTTCATGCAGAATCTTAAGGTCCTAGCTCATGTCCAAGGCACCAAAGCCAGCTAAAAAGTCAATAATCGATACCTAAAACTTGAATTGTACTACTTCTTACTGGCTATTACATCAACTTAGAAGCTTAATCTGTGTTCTACTATGGTGCTTTTAGTGTCTCCGCATACCGCAGCATGCGACATAGCTTTGCAGACGATAAGTACAACCGTTTCAGAGAGAAGAGCGGGCAATGTGACGATCTGGCTTCAAGTTGATTCGATAACAAATGACGAAAACGGACGGATTTCTCAGGTTTTTACTACATATGAACACTTTTCACATTCTCCCATGCAACTCGGCTGCTAGTCCTCCTTTCATGCAGAATCTTAAGGACATAGCTCATGTCCAAGGCACCAAAGCCGGCTAAAAAGTCAATAATCGATATCTAAAACTTGAATTGTACTACTTCTTACTGGCTATTACATCAACTTTGAAGCTTCATCTGTGTTCTACTATGGTGCTTTCAGTGTCTCTGAATACTGCAGCACGCGACATAGCTCTGCAGACGATAAGTACAACCGTTTCAGAGAGAAGAGCGGCCAATGTGACGCACTGCTGTAAGTCGATTCGATAATAAATTACGAAAACGGACGGATTTCTCAGGTTTTTACTACATATGAACACTTTTCGTATCCTCCCGTGCAACTCGGCTGCTAGTCCTCCTTTCATGCAGAATCTTAAGGTCCTAGCTCATGTCCAAGGCACCAAAGCCAGCTAAAAAGTCAATATTCGATACCTAAAACTTGAATTGTACTACTCCTTACTGGCTATTACATCAACTTAGAAGCTTCTTCTGTGTTCTACTATGGTGCTTTTAGTGTCTCCGCATATCGCAGCACGCGACATAGCTTTGCAGACGTTAAGTACAACCGTTTCAGAGAGAAGAGCGGCCAATGTGACGATCTGGCTTCAAGTTGATTCGATAACAAATGACGAAAACGGACGGATTTCTCAGGTTTTTACTACATATGAACACTTTTCACATACTCCGATCAACTCGGCTGCTAGTTCTCCTTTCATGCAGAATCTTAAGGTCCTAGCTCAGGTCCAAGGCACCAAAGCCAGCTAAAAAGTCAATAATCGATACCTAAAACTTGAATTGTACTACTTCTGACTGGCTATTACATCAACTTAGAAGCTTCATCTGTGTTCTACTATGGTGCTTTAAGTGTCTCCGCATACCGCAGCACGCGACATACCTTTGCAGACGATAACTACTACCGTGTCAGAGAGAAGAAGGGCCAATGTGACGATATGGCTTTAAGTCGATTCGATAACAAATGACGAAAATGGACGGATTTCTCAGGTTTTTACTACATATGAACACTTTTCACATACTCCCGTGCAACGCGGCTGCCAGTCCTCCATTCATGCAGAATCTTAAGGTCCTAGCTCATGTCCAAGGCACCAAAGCCAGCAAAAAGTCCATAATCGATACCTAAAACCTGAATTGTACTACTTCTAACTATCTATTACATCAACTTAGAAGCTTAATCTGTGTTCTACTATGGTGCTTTTAGTGTCTCCGCATACCACAGCACGCGACATAGCTTTGCAGACGATAAGTACAACCGTTTCAGAGAGAAGAGCGGCCAATGTGACGCACTGCTTTAAGTCGATTCGATAATAAATTACGAAAACGGACGGATTTCTCAGGTTTTTACTACATATGCACACTTTTCGCATCCTCCCGTGCAACTCGGCTGCTAGTCCTCCTTTCATGCAGAATCTTAAGGTCCTAGCTCATGTCCAAGGCACCAAAGCCAGCTAAAAAGTCAATATACGATACCTAAAACTTGAAATGTACTACTCCTTACTGGCTATTACTTCAACTTAGAAGCTTCATCTGTGTTCTACTATGGTGCTTTTAGTGTCTCCGCATATCGCAGCACGCGACATAGCTTTGCAGACGTTAAGTACAACCGTTTCAGAGAGAAGAGCGGCCAATGTGACGATCTGGCTTCAAGTTGATTCGATAACAAATGACGAAAACGGACGGATTTCTCAGGTTTTTACTACATATGAACACTTTTCACATACTCCCGATCAACTCGGCTGCTAGTCCTCCTTTTTTGCAGAATCTTAAGGTCCTAGCTCAGGTCCAAGGCACCAAAGCCAGCTAAAAAGTCAATAATCGATACCTAAAACTTGAATTGTACTACTTCTGACTGGCTATTACATCAACTTAGAAGCTTCATCTGTGTTCTACTATGGTGCTTTAAGTGTCTCCGCATACCGCAGCACGCGACATAGCTTTGCAGACGATAAGTACTACCGTTTCAGTGAGAAGAAGGGCCAATGTGACGATCTGGCTTTAAGTCGATTCGATAATAAATTACGAAAACGGACGGATTTCTCAGGTTTTTACTACATATGAACACTTTTCGCATCCTCCCGTGCAACTCGGCTGCTAGTCCTCCTTTCATGCAGAATCTTAAGGTCCTAGCTCATGTCCAAGGCACCAAAGCCAGCTAAAAAGTCAATAATCGATACCTAAAACTTGAATTGTACTACTTCTTACAGTCTATTACATCAACTTAGAAACTTAATCTGTGTTCTACTATGGTGCTTTTAGTGTCTCCGCATACCGCAGCACGCGACATAGCTTTGCAGACGAGAAGTACAGCCGTTTCAGAGAGAAGAGCGGCCAATGTGACGATCTGGCTTTAAGTCGATTCGATAATAAATTACGTAAACGGTCGGATTTCTCAGGATTTTACTACATATGAACACTTTTCACATTCTCCCATGCAACTCGGCTGCTAGTCCTCCTTTCATGCTGAATCTTAAGGACATAGCTCATGTCCAAGGCACAAAAGCCAGCTAAAAATTCAATAATCGATACCTAAAACTTGAATTGTACTACTTCTTACTGGCTATTACATCAACTTAGAAGCTTCATCTGTGTTCCTCTATGTTGATTTTAGTGCCTCCGCATACCGCAGCACGTGACATAGCTTTGCAGACGATAAGTACAACCGTTTCAGAGAGAAGAGTGGCCAATGTGTCGATCTGGCTTTAAGTAGATTCGATAACAAATGTCGAAAATGGACGGATTTCTCAGGTTTTTACTACATATGAACACTTTTCACATACTCCCGTGCAACGCAGCTGCTAGTCCTCCTTTCATGCAGAATCTTAAGGTCCTAGCTCATGTCCAAGGCACCAAAGCCAGCTAAAAACTCAATAATCGATACCTAAAACTTGAATTGTACTACTTCTTACTTGCTATTACATCAACTTAGAAGCTTCATCTGTGTTCCACTATGGTTATTTTAGTGTCTCCGCATACCGCAGCACGCGACATAGCTTTGCAGACGATAAGTACAACCGTTTCAGAGAGAAGAGCGACCAATGTGACGATCTGGCTTTAAGTCGATTCGATAACAAATGACAAAAACGAACGGATTTATCAGGTTTTTACTACATATGAACACTTTTAACATTGTCCCTTGCACCTCGGCTGCTAGTCCTCCTTTCATGCAGAATCTTAAGGTCCTAGCCCATGTCCAAGGCACCAAAGCCAGCAAAAAGTCCATAATCGATACCTAAAACTTGAATTGTACTACTTCTTACTGGCTATTACATCAACTTAGAAGCTTAATCTGTGTTCTACTATGGTGCTTTTAGTGTCTCCGCATACCGGTGCACGCGACATAGCTTTGCAGACGATAAGTACATCCGTTTCAGAGAGAAGAGCCACCAATGTGACGATCTGGCTTTAAGTCGATTCGATAATAAATTACGTAAACGGACAGATTTCTCAGGATTTTACTACACATGAGCACTTTTCGCATTCTCCCGTTCAACTCGGCTGCTAGTCCTCCTTTCATGCAGAATTTTAAGGTCCTAGCTAATGTCCAAGGCACCAAAGCCAGCTAAAAAGTCAATAATCGTTACCTAAAACTTGAATTGTACTACTTCTTACTGGCTATTACATCAACTTAGAAGCTTCATCTGTGTTCCACTATGGTGATTTTAGTGCCTCCGCATACCGCAGCACGCGACATAGTTTTGCAGACGATAAGTACAACCGTTTCATATAGAGGAGCGGCCAATGTGACGATCTGGCTTTAAGTCGATTCGATAACGAATGACGAAAATGGACGGATTTCTCAGGTTTTTACTACATATAAACACTTTTCACATACTCCCGTGCAACGCGGCTGCTAGTCCTCCTTTCATGCAGAATCTTAAGGACCTAGCTCATGTCCAAGGCACGAAAGCCAGCTAAAAACTCAATAATCGATACCTAAAACTTGAATTGTACTACTTCTTACTGGCTATTACATCAACTTAGAAGCTTAATCTGTGTTCTACTATAGTGCTTTTAGTGTCTCCGCATACCGCAGCACGCGACATAGCTTTGCAGACGATAAGTACAACCGTTTCAGAGAGAAGAGCGGGCAATGTGACGATCTGGCTTCAAGTTGATTCGATAACAAATGACGAAAACGGACGGATTTCTCAGGTTTTTACTACATATGAACACTTTTCACATTCTCCCGATCACCTCGGCTGCTAGTCCTCCTTTCATGCAGAATCTTAAGGACATAGCTCATGTCCAAGGCACCAAAGCCAGCTAAAAAGTCAATAATCGATATCTAAAACTTGAATTGTACTACTTCTTACTGGCTATTACATCAACTTTGAAGCTTCATCTGTGTTCTACTATGGTGCTTTCAGTGTCTCTGAATACTGCAGCACGCGACATAGCTTTGCAGACGATAAGTACAACCGTTTCAGAGAGAAGAGCGGCCAATGTGACGCACTGCTGTAAGTCGATTCGATAATAAATTACGAAAACGGACGGATTTCTCAGGTTTTTACTACATATGAACACTTTTCGTATCCTCCCGTGCAACTCGGCTGCTAGTCCTCCTTTCATGCAGAATCTTAAGGTCCTAGCTCATGTCCAAGGCACCAAAGCCAGCTAAAAAGTCAATATTCGATACCTAAAACTTGAATTGTACTAATCCTTACTGGCTATTACATCAACTTAGAAGCTTCTTCTGTGTTCTACTATGGTGATTTAGTGTCTCCGCATATCGCAGCACGCGACATAGCTTTGCAGACGTTAAGTACAACCGTTTCAGAGAGAAGAGCGGCCAATGTGACGATCTGGCTTCAAGTTGATTCGATAACAAATGACGAAAACGGACGGATTTCTCAGGTTTTTACTACATATGAACACTTTTCACATACTCCGATCAACTCGGCTGCTAGTCCTCCTTTCATGCAGAATCTTAAGGTCCTAGCTCAGGTCCAAGGCACCAAAGCCAGCTAAAAAGTCAATAATCGATACCTAAAACTTGAATTGTACTACTTCTGACTGGCTATTACATCAACTTAGAAGCTTCATCTGTGTTCTACTATGGTGCTTTAAGTGTCTCCGCATACCGCAGCACGCGACATAGCTTTGCAGACGATAAGTACTACCGTGTCAGAGAGAAGAAGGGCCAATGTGACGATCTGGCTTTAAGTCGATTCGATACCAAATGACGAAAATGGACGGATTTCTCAGGTTTTTACTACATATGAACACTTTTCACATACTCCCGTGCAACGCGGCTGCTAGTCCTCCTTTCATGCAGAATCATAAAGTCTTAGCTCATGTCCAAGGCAGAAAAGCCAGCTAAAAAGTCAATAGTTGATACCTAAAACTTGAATTGTACTACTTCTTACTGGGTATTACATCAACTTAGAAGCTTAATCTGTGTTCTACTATGGTGCTTTTAGTGTCTCCGCATACCGCAGCACGCGACATAGCTTTGCAGATGATAAGTACAACCGTTTCAGAGAGAAAAGCGGCCAATGTGACGCACTGCTTTAAGTCGATTCGATAATAAATTACGAAAACGGACGGATTTCTCAGGTTTTTACTACATATGAACACTTTTCGCATCCTCCCGTGCAACTCGGCTGCTAGTCCTCCTTTCATGCAGAATCTTAAGGTCCTAGCTCAAGTCCAAGGCACCAAAGCCAGCTAAAAAGTCAATATTCGATACCTAAAACTTGAATTGTACTACTCCTTACTGGCTATTCCATCAACTTAGAAGCTTCATCTGTGTTCTACTACGGTGCTTTTAGTGTCTCCGCATACCGCAGCACTCGACATAGCTTTGCAGACGATAAGTACAACCGTTTCAGAGAGAAGAGCGGCCAATGTGACGATCTGGCTTCAAGTTGATTCGATAACAAATGACGAAATCGGACGGATTTCTAAGGTTTTTACTACATATGAACACTTTTCACATTTTCCCATGCAATTCGGCTGCTAGTCCTCCTTTCATGCAGAATCTTAAAGACATAGATCATGACCAGTGCACCAAAGCCAGCTAAAAAGTCAATTATCGATACCTAAAACTTGAATTGTACTACTTCTTACTGGCTATTTCATCAACTTAGAAGCTTCATCTGTGTTCCGCTATGGTGATTTTAGTGCCTCCGCATACCGCAGCACGCGACATAGCTTTGCAGACGATAAGTACAACCGTTTCAGAGAGATGAGGGGCAAATGTGACGATCTGGCTTTAAGTCGATTCGATAACAAATGACAAAAACGAACGGATTTCTCAGGTTTTTACTACATATGAACACTTTTAACATTGTCCCTTGCAACTCGACTGCTAGTCCTCCATTCATGCAGAATCTTAAGGTCCTAGCTCATGTCCAAGGCACCAAAGCCAGCAAAAAGTCCATAATCGATACCTAAAACCTGAATTGTACTACTTCTAACTATCTATTACATCAACTTAGAAGCTTAATCTGTGTTCTACTATGGTGCTTTTAGTGTCTCCGCATACCACAGCACGCGACATAGCTTTGCAGACGATAAGTACAACCGTTTCAGAGAGAAGAGCGGCCAATGTGACGCACTGCTTTAAGTCGATTCGATAATAAATTACGAAAACGGACGGATTTCTCAGGTTTTTACTACATATGCACACTTTTCGCATCCTCCCGTGCAACTCGGCTGCTAGTCCTCCTTTCATGCAGAGTCTT